>NW_025815384.1:0-1244 GCF_002878395.1 Capsicum annuum | reverse complement strand
CTGACTTAGTGGATAATAATCGGGCTAGTATGAGTAAGTTTGTGACTGAAGTCTCTAGATATGTGGTTAAGGAGTGTCGGTCTGCTATGCTGAATAGTGAGATGAATTTTTCTAGGCTGATGACTTATGCCCAACAGATTGAGGCAGACAAGATTAAGGAGAGAGATAGAATGAGAGGGAATAAAAGAGCTAGGTCTAAGTAGCACCAACAGGGTCAGACTAGATCGTAGGGAGAGAGTCGCCCTCAGTATCAGGATCATTCGTCTATGCCAGCACCGTCATCTGCTAGTGCTCCCATGCCTAGAGGTAGGCAGGAGCAAGGTAGCAGGTCATGCATCTAGGTCCTAGTACAGTACTGGCAGTAAGCCAAATTATCTCCTGTGTCCTAAGTATGGTAGGGCACATTCGGGTGAGTGTTGGGGAGAGAAGAGGGGTTGTTTCTGGTGTGGTGACATGGGTCACAGAGTTAGAGATTGTCCACAGGATGGACAAGGGCGTCATGACTATCGCACTCAGACCCAGACTTAGACTGTTAGTGCTCCAGTTCCAGCGACTCTCCCAGCCCCAGCTCAGGGTGCCTCTTCTAGCAATGCTGGCGGGCAGCGCTAGAATAGATTCTATGCTTTACCATCCGGCCAGGAACAGGAGGACTCTCCCGATGTTGTTACTGGTATGCTTTGTATATTTTAGTTTGATGTGTATGTTTTGTTGGATCCTAGATCCAGTTTCTCATATGTTACACCTTTGATTGCTGTGAATTTTGAAATGAGTCTTGAGATTATTCTTGAGCCTATCCTACTTTTCACCCCAGTGGGTGATTTGATTGTTGCCCCGAAAGTGTATAAAAAGTGTCCTGTTACCATTCTTCATAGAGTCTTGTTGGCTGATCTGATTGAGTTAGACATGGAAGATTTTGATGTAATTGTGGGTATGGACTGGCTGTATTCTTCTTATGCCTCTATTGATTGTTGGACCCGAGTGGTCAAGTTTTAGTTTTTGGGTGCATCCGTGTTTGAGTGGTCTGTGAATTCTGTGTCACCCAAGAGTCATTTTATCTCTTACCTCAAAGCTAGAAAGCTTATTTCCAAGGGGTATATTTACCATTTGATTAGAGTCAAAGACACTAAGTTTGAGACTCCAACTCTCCAGTCATACTGTGATGCTTCGAGAGTTGGGTTGGGTTGCATATTGATGCAGAAGGGTAAGGTGATAGCTTATGCTTCTAGACAGTTGAAACCCCATGC
>NW_025815383.1:0-1604 GCF_002878395.1 Capsicum annuum | reverse complement strand
TTATCTTACTTCTCCTTCACTTTCAAAACTAAAGAGGATTCAGAACTTCTTTGCACCAAAGTACTTCCCTCAGCTGAATCAAGCAACCTAACACCCAATCTAGCCAGACAATAACACATTATAAGCTAACTCTTTCTTACTTTCCTCTACATGAGCAACATTACCCATAGACAATTTGCTAAAGGTATCCGCCACTATATTGGCCTTGCCTGGGTGATACAACATACTCATATCATAGTTTTTTAACAACTCTAACCACCTCCTCTATGTAAGATTCAACTCTCTCTGAGTAAAAACTTACTGCTGACTCTTATGATCAGTAAACACATCAATATGAGCACCATAAAGATAGTGTCTCCCGATTTTCAAAGGAAAGACCACAGCAGCTAACTCAAGATCATGGGTTGGGTAATTCTTTTTATGCTGCTTTAACTGTCTAGAGGCATAGGCTATAATCTTACCTCTTTGCATCAACACACAGTCCAAACCAATTCTAGAGGCATCACAATACACCACAAAACCATCTGTACCATTATGCAAAGTCAACACAAGGGCTAAAGTAAGTCGAGTCTTCAACTCCTAAAAACTCTTCTCAAAGGAATCTAACCACTGGAACTTAACTTTATTTTGGGTCAATCGGGTCATGGGAGATGTAATAAAAGAGAAAACTTCAACAAAACGGCGGTAGTATCCCACTAGATCTAAGAAACTTCTAATGTCAAATGGAGAGATAGGTCTAGGCCAATTTCTTACAGCTTCTATCTTTTGGGGATCAACTCTAATACCTTCGGCTAAAACAATATGACCCAAAAAGGCTACAGACCCTTAGCCAAAATTCACACTTACTAAATTTGGCGAACAACTGGTGACCTCTAAGAGTTTACGAGACAATTCTAAGGTGATCTGCATGATCATGCTTACTGTTGGAGTAGACAGGGATGTCATCTATGAACACTATGACAAACATATCAAGATATTGCTTAAACACTTGATTCATGAGGTCCATCAAAGCTGCTGGGGCATTGGTCAGCCCGAAAAATATGATTAGAAACTAAAAGTTACCATAGCGGGTTTGGAAGGCTATCTTTGGAATATCACATTCCCTCACTTTAAGTTGATGATAGCTGGATCTAAGGTCTATCTTGGAGAAATAACTTGCACCTTGCAACTGATCAAACAGGTCATCAATTCTTGAAAGAAGATACTTATTTTTTACTGTGACCTTGTTAAGCTGATGATAGTCAATGTACATATGCAAAGAGCCATCTTTCTTCTGCACGAATAGAATAGGTGCTCCTCAAGAAAAAATACTGGGCCTTATAAAACCTTTGTCTAAAAGATCTTTGAGTTGCTCTTTCAACTCCTTAAGCTAGCAGGTGCCATATGGTATGGCAGAATAGAAATAGGATGAGTGTCGGAAAGAACGTCAGTCTCGAATTCTATCTCTCTATCGGAAGGTACCCCTGGGAGATCTTTCGAAAAAACATCTGGAAACTCATTAACAATATCGACTGTTGGAATAGTTGGAGTCTCAAACTTAGTGTCTTTGACTCTAAATAGGTGATAAATGCAACCCTTAGATATTAGCTGTTTAGCTTTGAGAT
>NW_025815382.1:0-1971 GCF_002878395.1 Capsicum annuum | reverse complement strand
TCTTTTCTTGCTTCCTGTTTAAAATTTTTTAGGCTTGGTCATGTGAATCCATTCCTCCCCTTTAAAAGCATTTTAAGGATTACCTAGATAAGGTTTCTCATCCAAGGATCCTTAGGTGGTTGGCTGCAGCAGAGAGTAGCAAAAAAAATATTAACAAGGCTGATCTCTTTAACCCTCTGGATGATGCAGAACGTATTTTTTCAACTAAAATAATTTACCTCAAAGAAAGATATTGAAACAAAAGTTCCATCTGTTGCAACAGATAGATCGTCTATTATAATATATTACCCATCAACTGCAACTGGTGCAATAGATGGGTAATCTGTTACAACAGATGATCCATATTTTGCAATAGATTAACCATCTGTGCTCTGGTTCTCTGAACCCTGTTCAATAGATTACCCATCTACTACAAATTATGTAACATATGGGTAATATGATACAACATATTATCAATCTGTTTCAACATACAGATCAACTGTTGTGGTAGCTAGATCGTCTGTTGCATAAGTTGACTGTGTTAATATCCATCTAACCCGATCCCCATGTAACTCAAATGATTGCAAATTATTATTATTATATAATTTAAATTCCTCTTTATAGGTTGTGCATCCGTGGATCGTACCTACCATTGATGAGCTGGGGATGTCTTCTTTTCTTACTCTGGGTCTTGTTGATACAAAAGAAGACCAAACGGTGGAGTTAATAAAGAAGGAATTGGTTGGAGAAACATCCATAAGAAGAGCATTTAGTCAAGGTCATCCTAATATTTAATCTCTTCATGATCAACCTTAAACTGCAACAAATTCGGGTTCTTCTTATGGGGGTGTTGCTGGTGGAGTTGTTTGTGATGGTGGCAACTATCCTTCTACTGCTGTTGCTGCCAGTCATGATTATGAGCATGTTGGTGCTCAATAAAAAATAAATATGTTTGAAAACACCCTTTTCACAGGTCCTCCCTCTTACCTCTACACCGGTCACTCCCACCTACAGTCCTTCTCACCCCTCTTCACCCTCATGTTCTCATTGCTAATGCAAAGTATATAAGGACAGAGAGGATAAACTCCTTGAAAATCTAGAGGCTATTTCTGAAGCAGTCGAGGATTTGAAATCCAGGAGGGGTGTCATACCATCCAATGAGGTGAGCGAGCCATGCACTCCTACAGTGAAGGTTAGGAGGAAGAGAAGAAAAATTAGATAAATTTTTTCCATTCTGAAATATACAAAAATTGTAACCCCCCCCCGCTTAAATATTTGTTGAAGTTCAGGGGATACCGAAGAAGGTGGACATATTCATGGCACTTGTTAAGGAGAAGAAGAAGGAACTGGAAAAATTTATCAAGATGAAGGTTCAAAAATAATACACCATATATTTATTTGCCGCCAAAGACTTCTCGAATATGACAAATATGTGTGTGGTACGAGGATAAGGTAAGTTTACTTTCGCTAACCTAGCCTTCCAATCTACTCCATAAAGAAGAATCTACGCAGCAGATGTGTAATATATTTCAAAAACTTGGGTCTAGGCATATGGGGTACTAACTAAATGTTTGGAGCCCGTGTATAAAAAAGAACATGTACAAATACAGAGACGAACACGATGACAAATTTTCATTTCAAGCGAATTCACTTTACATGTAGTGGCAATAATTTTTATGTCTGGCCAAGTTGAATTTTTATAATGCAAAAAATTTTATATTTGTCATAATAGATATAGTACCTATTGTGATAGATTGATTATCTGTTGGAATAGGTTGGTCATCTGTTGCGTTATGCATACGTTCTCAGTATGTTTGTCGCAACAAATATACGATCTGTTGCAACATATAATCCATCTGTTGCAACTGATTGACAATCTGTTAGAGAAAATAAAAAAAGTATCAAGACCTGTTATATAATTACCAGCAGATGATCTACGTGTTGTATCTCATGTTGTAACATATGTCTGAATCTGTGTGATAAGATATGTCG
>NW_025815381.1:0-1084 GCF_002878395.1 Capsicum annuum | reverse complement strand
ATTTTCTTCCCATTTACGACTATATATAGTTGTTTTTTTCAACTTCATTCCCGCTTGTATCCATCATTTTCTCTGTCTTCGCATGTAACAGAGTTCGAGAAGAGTTCTATATTTGTTCTTTATTCTAAAAAATAGGTCTTTTTATTTAATGATGAAAAAGAAGACTTTTAGTTGTATTATCTTCGAGAATAGGTTAACAATTTTGAGTTTTGATGCTAAAAAAGTAGGAAGCACCCAAGAAAACCCTAGTTTTTCTCTCAGTGTTTTATTGACTGTCGTGGTATTGTTGGATGGTGGTTGTGTTGTTGTTGGTGGCTGTTGTTTGTGGTGTTGGTATTTGTGTATTTTGGCGGTGGTGTCGGTGGTCTTGGTGTTGGTATTGGTGGCATTGGTGGTGGTCTTGGTGGCATTGGTGGTGGAATTGGTTGTGGTAGTGGTGGTCCATGTGTTGCAATGGGTGGAAGATCTTTTGGGATATATTAAATAGGTCTTCAAACAGATTCTCTATCTGTTCCAACCGATGGGTTATCTGTTGGAGTATTTTCTTGTAATGTGGCATAGAATAATTTATTAAAATTTGTCCACCTATTACAATAGGTGGAATATCTATTGGAAGATATTAAATAGGTCTTCAAACAGATTTGGGTTCCCCATCTATTCCAACTGATGGGCTGTCCGTTGGAGTAATTTTTTTTTAGTTATGTGGCAAGAATAATTTATTGAAATTGTCTCACGTTTTTAAAAAAAATTATGCAGACATCAAATGCAATGTATTTTTTGTTTTTCTTTTGTTTGTAGTTAAAAGATGTCTCCCAAAAGAAAAGAAACTGAAAGTGGAGAAAGTGAATCAACTTTCGATCACCAAACAAAAAAGGCTAGAGTACAAATAGATTCGGAGAAACTTCCAGAACAATCTCAGTCAGGGCAAAATAAAGCTGAGGAAAGTGATAACTCCTCCTCACCAATGGGGCGTGAAATAATATCAAAATTCCAGCATGATTCTGTCAAAACCATTAGTATTGACAAGTTTTGAGTTACGATGCTGATGAATAACCCTAAAGTAGTATTTGGTAATCGTGTACTT
>NW_025815380.1:0-1393 GCF_002878395.1 Capsicum annuum | reverse complement strand
TTTTCTTGTAATATGGCAAAGAATAATTTATTAAAATTTCTCCACCTGTTGCAACAGGTGGAATATCTGTGGGAAGATATTAAATAGGTCTTCAAACAGATTTGGGTTCCCCATCTATTCCAACTGATGGGTTGTCCGTTTGAGTATTTTTTTGATTATGTGGTAAGAATAATTTATTGAAATTTGTCTCACCTTTTTTAAAAAAAATTATGCAGACATCAAATGCAATGTGTTTTTTGTTTTTCTTTTATTTGTAGTTAAAAGATGTCTCCCAAAAGAAAAAAAACAGAAAGTGGATCAACTTCTGATCACCAAACAAAAAAGGCTAGAGTACAGATAGATTCGGAGGATCTTCCAGAACAATCTCAGTCAGGGCAAAATGAAACTGAGGAAAGTGATAACTCCTCCTCACCAATGGGGAGTGAAATAATATCAAAATTCCAGCATGATTCTATCAAAACCATTAGTATTGACAATTTTCGAGTTGCGATGCCGATAAATAACCCTAATGCAGTATTTAGTGATCTTGTACTTAAATGTCAGTTGGGGAAACCTTTTGACGAACTTAGGAGTATTATGAAGAAGGAAAACATAGATGGACTTTTTAAGAAGAGCTACTTTGCACACTTTCTTGAGCTATTTGGGCCCCGCCCTCTCCGTTTCCCAATGATCATGGTATATGGCCTTCTCAAGGGCAGGATCATGTATGCGGGGGATGATGGAGGTCCGAAGGAGGGCGAAAATAAGATGGATAAAGTCTGGATCAACTACTATAGCATGCCAGTTTGTTTTGGATTGAAAGAGTTTGCCATTGTGACGGACTTGAGATGCGATCGTCCAGAAGAACCTGCCATCAAGAAAACACCCCACAAAGGGTCCAACAAATGCAAGGTAAAAAAGATGGGTTGTTCGGCATTGTTGGACCTAGCTACAAAGTGAAGGATTTGATAGCGGATCTGAAGAATAAAGACATACCAAAGCACTACAGGGAGAAATTATGCTTAGTTTGGTTTGTCCATTCCTTTTTATTGGAAAAAGACGTCAAGAAAGTCATAGAACATGATTTGTTGGCGCTTGCTGATGATTTTGGGAGATTCAATTATCATCCCTAGGGCTACGACAGCTACTACTTGACTTTCAAATATTTACTGAAAGAGCTAAAGCCAATTGATCACTATTTTTACTCATTCATTAATTTATATTGAATATACTTGTGACTTTTTTTTGTTTGCTTCCTGTTTACAATTTTTAGGCTTTGGCATGTGAAGCCATTCCTCCCCTCCGAAAGCATTTCACGGATTACCCGGATAAGATTTCTCATCTAAGGATCCTTAGATGGTTGGCTGCAGTAGAGAGAAATAAAAAAAATATTAACGAGGCTAATCTCTTTAAC
>NW_025815379.1:0-4608 GCF_002878395.1 Capsicum annuum | reverse complement strand
GGGTGGGGAAAATAATCGCAGGATAAAGTTTGAGTTTGGTATTAACTTGATTCCAGGTTTGGTATGAGTTATTTACTAATCCGAGGACTATTTTATCCTACTATTTATACTAAAATAATGGAATTACTATCCATATGAAGGGTGGGATAAAATAATCACATAAAATATTTTTACTTATCTCATCTGGTGTATCGAAAGACCCATTATTACTCCAGGCCAGTCTCTCACTTTTGCTCTCTCCTCTCCTCTTTTTGCTTTCTCATTCCTTCCCCTTCACTGATAGATTTTTCGTGTTGTTTTATTTTCTTTTCACTTCTTATTTTTCGTTTGGGGGGATATTGTGAAATTACTGTGTTGTTGACTAATTGAATTGTAATTTTGTTTCACTGAACTATAATTCCCTGAAAATGAGAGGGTAATTCAGTCACCAAATTGGTGCAAGAAGTATGTTTAAGGTTATGCCTGCAATGTGTTCGAGAAATTGTCTTAGAGCCGATTTCATTCACTAGTGAAGTCCGAGTAATTGTTGGAATCATTTGAAGTTTGAACTATTACATGAATCACATACAATATGAGTTTATGCATTCAATTTTCAGCTATGAGTTACCAGACTGTGTGAAATGGGTTTTTTGATTTAAATCATTTTTATGGACTGTTTTGAAGTGCTTTCTCTGACAATGGAGCTGGGTGATTTGATTTATGTAAGAGGCTGTTGCTTAAAAAAGTATTGTGTGTTAGAAGTATTTGAAGAATTTTTGGGCTCCTCTTTAGTATGCACTTACTTTTGGCTTGTGTGACTCTTTTGAGCATGTTACTGTCAACTTTTTGCAATTTTCCTTGGTAGATTTGAAGCATGTGGCAGCGTTAAGAACTCTTCTTTAGGATACAACAACAACATACCCAGTGTATTACCACTGAGTGGGGTCTGGGGAGGGTAAAGTGTACGCAGTTCATACCACTACCTTTGCTGAAGTAGAGAGACTGTTTCTGATAGACCCCCGACTCACGACAGATAACAAATATAAAGGACCAAAGACTTAAAAGCAACTAACAAAAAGGGATATCACACCGCTAGGTAGCAAAGGAAACAAAACACCCACAAAGTACTTGTATAAACTAGCTATGCAAAATCATAGACACCATTAAAACACCACAAACAAGCGGCTACAAGACACTACAAGCACTGATACAAAAAGAGCATTCTTACCTACTAGTACAAACGTACCCCTACCAACCACTACTCTACCCTAATCTGCGTCCTCTACACCGTCCTATCGAGGGTCATGTCCTCCGTAGGCTGTAACTATCCCATGTCCTTCCTAATCATTTCCCTCCAATATTTCTTTGGCCTATCTCTGCGCCGCCTAAAATCATCTATAGCCAGCCTCTCACACCTCCCAATTGGAGCATCCGTGTCTCTCCTCATCACATGCCCGAACCAACACAACCTCACTTCTCGCATCTTGTCCTCTACTGAAGCCACTCCACCTTCTCCCGAATAGTCTCATTTCTAACCCTATCCATCCTGGTAAGTCCACACATCCTTCGCAACATCCTCGTCTCCACCACCTTCAACTTTTGGATGTGGGAGTTCTTTAGTATGATTTTGAAAATTTTGTTATGAGTTATTTATTTTGTTAAAATTTAGTGTTTCGTGAAGATTCAAGGAGGAGGGGATCAAGTCAGGGAAGACAAAAATTTTGTTGCTACCATAGTTAACAGAGAGTCCTCCTAACTTTGATTTTCACTATTTAGTTACATTAGGGAAAATGCAATATTTTAGTTGGGAAGGCTCATTTATTTGTGATGATGTATGGTGGTTGACGGATTTTATGATTTTGGTGTAACTCTTTTTTTTTGATATTTTTAATTTTATTTATGATGTTTATATTAGTATGCTTTATTTTGAATTTTTAGCTTTGTTATTATTTATATTAGCAATTAGCAATATCCTTGTTTTTTCTTTGTGACATGGTTCTTTTTCTAAGGATGTTAATTTTCTTTTGAACCGGATGTATTAGTGAGATTTGTAGTGACTTTTCCCAATGATGGATAGCATGACAACTGTCTTAAGGGAATTAGTCTCCTTTGGGTGTAGTTTTAGTTAGTGTAGTAATTAAAGTAGTGTTTGCTTGTGATTTTTTTTCCCTTAGCCCATGTCTGGCTTGCTTGGTACTAAAATTTATAAACTTTCTTTGATTCTAGATCAATGCTCAGGCAATGACTGATTTTTAGCTGTTCCTTTAATCCATACCAACAAAGAACGCAATGGCGAGGCAAGAGTTTTGGGTGGCAAGAGACTTTAGGTTTTACCCACTTTAAAAGAGTCCTAAGGTCATAAAGTGATAAGATTTATATAGTTATGTGCCTTATCAATAATTAATAAGGAAGACCAACATTTAAATCATGGCAAATGAATTTTGATCTTTGAAGAAAAAAAGAATTGAAGTAAGCATTGTTTGAGTTACTCTTAAAATCAACGTTTGGCTCTTTAGTTCACTAAGCTGTCTCTTTAGGATATGAGTGACTTTCTTTGCGTTCAATTATTTTAATTGGATCTTGGAGACATATTCTTCTCGAATTTGCATGTGCCATGTATGGTGTTGTTTATTTGTGAGTTCTGTGGCATATTTTGTGGTCTAGAACTTGCTAGAAATGTGTTTCAAGTTGAAATCCTAGGCTACGCTTGGTTTGAAAAATGATGGTAGGCCTTTCTTGGATCTCTAATCTAAGTTGCTTAGACTTAGGTGGGGGTATCTGAGACGGGTGCGGATCCGAGAGTCGGATTCGTTAAAATTTAAATTTTAAGATGCGGAGGGTGAGAATTCGAGTATAGCTATGGGCTTGGGGATTCAGCTAAAAAATCAAATATTATAAATATAGAGTATAAAAATATTTCAAAAATCCACTATTGATTCTTTTTATATTCTAAAAAATTTAAAAAGATAAATACATAAAACAACCGCATCGATCTCTTAGGACGAGATATGTGAGATCTCTGTTTCTTCCTGAAGCACATTGATAAGTTGTAATTACTCCTCTTGTTCAGTTGTGAAGCCGCCGGTCGGAATTTTCAACTTTACAGTTGCCGGTGGAGTCGCCGGTCGGAATTTTTCCAGGTAAGTCGCCGGTCTATTATCCAATGTTTCCCCTGATTTTGGTCAACGAATCCAAAATCTTTTGACTGAATCTGAGACTGCGGAAGCACCCGCGCCAGTCTCTTGTCGAGACGGGTTGCCGCGGAGTCCGAGCAAGTCTTTGTTGCTTTTTTGGATGTTTGACGAATTTTTCCCCTTGAATGCTGCCAATACCTCTTATTTTAGTTTAATATTGAGCAGCTCTTGATTTGCTCCTTTTTCGAACCGCTTTGTAATGCTTTTACTTGAGCCGAGGGTCTATTGGAAACCACCTCTCTACCTCCCTAGGTAAGGTAGCAATAAGGTCTGCATGCCCACTACCCTCCCCAGACCCCACTCGTGGGATTAGACGGGTTATGTTGTTATTGCTGCTAAGTCAGCCTTTGCCATCTCTGTTCATTTACTATTCATCTTTTTCTAATTTTTGGAAAGTAGTTATGGCTTTGGTCATTGAACCAAAATTTATTGGATTATCAGGGTATTTTATAAATGGAAGGGTTTTGAACAAAGTCTTGCCAAATTTTGATTTGTCAGCAAGTATTTAACATCTAAAATCTCACGGGTCACACTTCTATGTTTTCTTCTACTACAGAGTATTCTAATATTTGACAGTCTTGGGGAAGTATCGACGAGTTCTCAGACCGTTAATACAGTTGACGACATTTTTGACTCAGCATTGAATCTAGAGGACGCTCATTACAAAGAAGGATACTCGGAAGGCTATACGGATGGTCTAAATTCTGGTAAAGATGAAGGCAACCAGGTAGGGCTCAAAACGGGGTTTGAAGTAGGCAAAGAATTAGGTTTTTACAGAGGTTGTATTGAAGTCTGGAATGCTGCAATCCTAGTAGAACCAACCTGTTTCTCATCCCGAGTGCAGAAAAGCATCAAACAGATGGATGGATTGCTCCGTACATACCCCTTCTCTGATCCAGAGAACGAGTCCGCCACTGATACTATTGACTCTTTGAGATTGAAATTTAGAACTATTTGTGCAACTCTGAATATTAGACTGGAGTGTGATGGGTACCCCAAAGCCTCTGGGATCGATAAGACCGGATTCTAATTGGTCTAATCATCAATGGTCTGATCAGGTACTTTCCTTGTAGACAATATATACTCTAGTAGATGAGTGATGTCTATAAGCATTAATGATCTATGATTTGTGTAAGCATTAGACTGAAGAAATATCATTTCTTGAGAAACACATTTTACTTCTTAGTAATCCTTTCTAGAAATCGAATGGATTTGGTCTTATACATACGCAAGGAAGGTACTTTAGATAAGAAAAAACTTATTGCATGTGATTTTATTATATAAGTCAGATTTATTGGCTGCAGCACCTCCAGTGAAATAAACATATCTAGATGTATAGAAAACAGGATTATACATCTTAAAATTATTTATAATAAGTGATTCTCTAGCTTTAAGATTAGATTAGGAAACTATAAGTCTAGCTTCCTGGTAAAAG
>NW_025815378.1:0-1256 GCF_002878395.1 Capsicum annuum | reverse complement strand
AGCTCGCAGGGTCAACTACAAATCCAATTGAGTCTTTGCAATTGCATGGCAATGGTATTGTGTTCATCCTAACCCTAGTCGTCGATTGATCACTCTAAGTTGAAATGAGTTCTCATCAACTCAATGTTAGGATAGTAATAGTACCTAAGTTGATTTAGGTGGAACTAAAGATGAATAAATGAGATCCCAGGGTCAACTACAAATCCAATCGAGTCTTTGCAATTGTATGGCGTTGGTATTATGTTCATTCTGACCCGAGTCGTCGATCGGTCACTCTGAGTTGAAATGAGTTCTCATCAACTTAACGTTAGGATAGTGATAGTACCTAAGTTGATTTAGGTGGAACTAGGTATGAATGAATGAGCTCACATGTTCAACTATAAAACCAATTGAGTCTTTGCAATTGCATGACATTGGTATTGAGTTCATCCCGAACTGAGTCATCGATCAATCACTCTGAGTTGAAATAAGTTCTTATCAACTCAATATTAGGATAGTGATAGTACCTAAGTTGATTTAGGTGGAACTAGGGATGAATGAATGAGCTTGCAGGGTTAACTACAAATACAATCGAGTCTTGGCAATTGTATGGAGTTGGTATTGCGTTCATCCCGATCCGAGTCGTAGATCGATCACTCTAATTTGAAATGAGTTCTCATCAACTCAATGTAGGATAGTGATAGTACCTAAGTTGATTTAGGTAAAACTAGGGATGAATGAATGAGCTCGCAAGGTCAACTACAAATCCAATCGAGTCTTTGCAATTGTATGGCGTTGGTATTATGTTCATTCTAACCCGAGTCATCGATCGGTCACTCTGAGTTGAAATAAGTTCTCATCAACTTAATATTAGGATAGTGATAGTACCTAATTTGATTTAGGTGGAACTAGGTATGAATGAATGAGCTCGCAGGGTCAACTATAAAACCAATCGAGTCTTTGCAATTGCATGGCATTGGTATTGCATTCATCCCGACCTGAGTCATCGATTGATCACTCTGAGTTGAAATGAGTTCTCATCAACTCAATGTTAGTGATAGTACCTAAGTTGATTTAGGTGGAACTAGGGATGAATGAACGAGCTCGCAGGGTCAACTACAAAACCAATCGAGTCTTTGCAATTATATGGCATTGATATTGCGTTCATCCCGACCCGAGTCGTCGATCGATCACTTTGAGTTGAAATGAGTTCTCATCAACTCAAGGTTTAAAAACTATATCTTTTAAAATTTTTAAAATTAATTAAGATCAATTCT
>NW_025815377.1:0-2284 GCF_002878395.1 Capsicum annuum | reverse complement strand
TGTTGCAACAGATAACATTTCATATTTAATTATCAAATAGACATTTGCATCTGTTATGACGGATGACTGAGCTATTGGGAATTTTCAAATAGATATTGATATCTGTTGTAACAGATGACGTTTTTTATTTAGTTATCAAATGTCATTTCCATCTGTTGTCACAGATGACTGAACTGTTGGGATTTCTCAAACAGATATCTAAATTTGTTGCAACAAATGACATATCAGTTTGAAAATCTTTTTATTTTCTTTTAATTTTAAAGCAAGCTACTGTCCGAGTAGATAAAGTAGTAGTACTACTATAGACGGTAAAAAATATTTCTTGAATAACTCAAAAATCTCATTGAGTAGTCTTGTCCTGTCTTTTCAATGTCACCCGTTTTCTATCTCGTGCCCCTTAAATTGTTAGTGAATATTAATTAATGAATATTGAAACCCCTAATGCTTCTTCTGTTTCATTTTGACTTGGTACTCCCATCAAGAAAATATTAATTAGGGGTTTATTTTACTACCAAATTAGCCTTATTAATTATGCTTTGAAAATATAATTTTGAATAAATACACTTTGTTTAGTCATTTAATATTAAGGGTAGTACATCTAGAAATTAGAATTATCTCATCTCTACTCTCATCTCCTTCAGCCTAAATCTCTCATCTTTTTTTCTTTCTATCCTCTTTAGGGTTATCACAACCTTTTTTTCTCTCCTCTTTCTCAAACATTTTTGTTCGGATCTAAATCGATCGATATCCATATCTTAGATTCCTCGACTGAAATTGTTGTTTTGACCCCCTTTTGACATTAAGGTATGATATGATTCACTATTGCTCTTTCATTCTCGTTTTCTTCTTGCAACTTTATTTACATTTTTTTGTTTATTTAATTACCATTTTTCCATATCATATTTATTTAAAAAATTTGAAGGAACTTTTAATTATTAAATAAACATACCAAGAATTTTTATTATAAGATGCGAAAAAAAGTCATCTGTTGGGAGAAGTTAAAAAGCCCTGTTGGCAGTATCATTTTTTATGTATTTTGTTTGTTTATTTGTTGTTGATGTTGTTATTGATATTGTTGGTGGGGTTGGCGTTGTTGAAACTTGTGGTGTGGTGTGGTTTAGACGGTGGATATTTCTTAGCTTAAAAATAGTGAAGTCCGAACAATCAACACACGGAGTAAGGGAGAAAAAAATAAAAAGTTTAAAGTGAATAAGAAGAGAAGAGTTGGTTACCAAAATTAAAAAAATATGTGCTGAGTGGGAAGTGAACTCAAGACCAAAAGAAACAAATAGCCTTAAGCACCCATAAACAACAACTTGGCTAACAAAACAACTCTTACTATGGGTGCTTACTGATTAGATTATATATGTTTTTTCTTTATTTTCACATACATATATAAAGTTCGATATGAGTTCAGTCTGTGCTTGCGCACTTGGAGGACTCCTTGTGGGTCCGTCCCTTGTTTTTGATGGTGTTGGAACATAGGATGCATGCTTATTTGTTGTTGATAATGTTGTTGGAACAAATGTTGTTGTTTTCTTTATTGTTGATGTTTTTTATTTGTTGTTTGTAGTTTATGTTGTTGTTGATGTTGCAACAGACTGAGCAACTGATGGAACAAATCAAATCACCAGCAAGGCTGCTATGTATTCTAACAGACTCTATATCTGTTGCAAAAGACTCCATATCTGACGCAACAGACTCCACATCTGACACAAACTATTCGGGATTTAATGTAATATTGCTGAAACTATCCGGAATTTATGTGTTGTGTGTATTACTTAAATAAAACTAGTGACTTTATTAATATGTAAATTAAAATAAATGGATCTAAATACAACATTTTATCTTTTTGTTGTATTTTCAAAAGTGACAAATTGGTAATCTATTGCAAAATATATTCCACTTGTCAGATAACTTACAACATATGGACAATCTGTTGCAATAGATGGATATATCAGTTTGCTTTTCCATCAGTTGTGGCGTCTGTTGGAACTTGCTATTTATTCAATTTCATCGAGAGCAATAGATTTTTCTAAACACTTCTTGGCCAAACTCAATTTTTGTTCTTGGATTGCTTCTCTTTTTTTCTTTGCATTGTTCAAGCTGGCTTCCAAATTCATTTTTTTCCCTCAATCCAATAGCAAAAATTTAGTTTGATTGAAGGATGCAGAGAAAACAAGAGAAGCAATTCAAGAGCAAAAATTGAATTTGGCCAAGAAGTGTTTAGAAAAATCGATTGCTCTCGATGAAATTGAATAAACAGATGACTAGCAAGTTACAA
>NW_025815376.1:0-1100 GCF_002878395.1 Capsicum annuum | reverse complement strand
AGAGATGCTTTTGTGTCCTCCCAATCCTTGTATGTTTCTCATACTCTGCTCCAGACTCCTCACTTTTCTAACTATCTCTTCTCGTTCTTCATTCATAATAGCCTTCTCAATCACGATATGAGACTCAGGCTGATGAGTGGGTTGTTATGAATTTACGGGTTTGAATGTCAATTCAGGAGGATAGACTTGATCATGATTTAGTTCGTTGATAGGCTTCTATATCATTGATGGAGGATTTATATTAGTTGTCACGGCCGAAATGAAAAGCGTGTTGTTCATGAATGATGGATTTGGAGGACGCATGGTGGATGTGCCAGCAGCGCTAGACACATTAGCGTATAGACCAAATCCTGGCGGATAAAGTGGATTGTCGGCTTAGGCTTGAGTAGAACTGGGATGATTTGGATCTGAAAGTCCAGGAATCGAGGAAGGCGGGGCTTGTCCATTCGCCCAGGCCTGATACATTTCCGCAATTTGTTGCTTCAATAACCTATTCTCCTCCAAAGATGCGAACTCTCGTGGGACTAACTGATCTCGACCTTCTTCATTATCAGATTCTGTTCTATCTTTCCGAGTCATCTTCCTTTTTCCTTTATACCTTGTGTTGTACGGGTGAGAGGCCAGCTTGACCACAACCAACCACCTTATTCTCTCTTTCTTTGAAACAGAAACAAATATGTTAGGATTTAGAGATTTTTTTTTATTTTTTTTTAAATATATTCATAACTAACTCAAATGTCATGCACCTAAGTAATTCCTTCCTGAAATAGACTTAGGAAAACCCTCTTGCTTCATCCCGGCTTTGGTGAATTAATTTTTTACCCTCATTATTTAATGCCAACATCTTAAAATTATTACTTGAAACTTGAAAAAAAATATTTGATCGCACCCGCCGAGGGTTGACTACGTATCATGTTTTACATGAATCAGATCATCACGTAGTTCATAGATATGGTAAATATATATATATATTCAAAAATAAGGAGAATAAACTTGAAACAAATGCAAAATTTTCCATGCATTTCCAACTGTTCTTAAAACAAAGCTTTAATGAAAGGAAACTAAAATTATCTAAAACTAGAAAAGACTCAGAATACTGG
>NW_025815375.1:0-1452 GCF_002878395.1 Capsicum annuum | reverse complement strand
ACTTACTCAAAATTTCTAAACTTAAAAGATTTTTTCTTTTTGAATCTCTTAAGTAATATTTTTAGTTTTTCTAGATATTTTCTCAAAAATCAAGTGGCGACTCTGTAATTTTTAAAATTATTTTAAAATTTTCTTTAACGTTTTGAAATAGTTTAAAAAGTTAAAACCAAATATTTTCCAACCCTTCGAGCAGAAAAAAGGGCAAAACAGAAATAGCAACTCTGCAGGGGAACTTTCACTAGGTTCTATCCAAATATTTGAATTGTCTTCTTTGACTAATTATTAAATTGTTTATGTGCTTATATGTTTAAAGTTTGCGAAATTTAACTGTTGCATTTCATGGAATAATCCCGCATGGTGACTATTAAACTGTTTTGGGGTTTCGTAGATGTCCCAGCCCCTGTTGGTCAATTCCAAATCAAGTGTTAGGAATATGATGGTTTACCGGCACGTTAAGCAGTCGGAGGCTGTTCGTATTTCCAAACACAAGTTGTCCGCTTGGGAACCTGTGTCCAAACCCACTCTAGACACCTCAGATAGAGCTAAACCAAAACCCTATTTTAGGCATGAGCCTAGGATGACTCAATACCCGAGGGGGTATTGGGCCCATTATAAAACCTTCATTTCGTCTTTTTTACCCCGAGTCATAATAGACGATCATTCTTTATGTGTTAAATTGGAGGATATAATGTCGGATATTACGGACCATTGTCCCTTGGGTTTGGGGGTTTTATTTAGATAGTTTTGTTTAATCAAAAGAAGGTCTTCATCGAAAGGATATGCAGACGTTTCGAGAAGTTCAAAGATCGAATGGCTTCCAAGGAGGCTTAGTTTAGATTTTCTCCCCTGCGTGGGATTTATATCATGTATTTTCATTTTCCCTCATTTTGTATTCCCGTTTAATTTATTAAGGAAGTTTGTATAGTATCTTGGGGGAAATAGAACCTCTTACAAATGGCATATATATCCTTCAAATGTTAGACTTACCTTTGGCTTAAAACATTCCAAGTATGTTAGGACACATTAAAAATTATTTATGTGCTTTGACTATTCTTGTTTGATTTGTCTCGTTACTTTGGTCAATTATTACAATTTATGAACTAACATTTTACTTTGTGAGTGTTTTTTCTTTTCTTTTAGAGAGAGACTGATTTGTGTTGGTAATCAAACTTGCTTACTGCGCAAAGAATGAAAGAAAAATAATCATTGACGTTATCAGTCGCGAAGAGGAATGAAGTTTCCTCCAAGGCACACTTTTGGTGTTCTTCTATCTTAAGTTATTGTCCTATTTTGTAGTAATCATACTTAATCGTTTTGATTTCCTTATAATTGTACTTTATGGTTTGATTTCCTTGTGATTTCCTTGTAATTGTATTTTCAAGTTGTAATGAACTATGTTCGGCCTGATTTCCCTAGTGGAATACGTATGCGGCCTGTACTGGCTTCGGTCAC
>NW_025815374.1:0-1099 GCF_002878395.1 Capsicum annuum | reverse complement strand
CTCTTAGGACATGTCATGCAACATATATAGATGCTTGTTGCCTCATGTTATGCCCCTTTGCCTCATCTTCGACTTCAGCATATTCCCTCAGCACATGCCGCCTGCATAGCTGACAAGGTTGCGGCCTAGTTGGCACGCACAATCCTGGCGAGTGACAGGCCCCAAAACTTTGGGGCGTCACACCCTCACACACCTGAAGTAGTCATTGTCCTCAATGACATGCAACACCGACGACAACCCGAAGTCTGCACCCTTGGGGATTTACATCGCGGCCCCCAAATCCTTGTGTGTGGGAACTCTTGTGAGCTCTTTCTTAAAAATGGAGTCAGGCCCCTTGCCCTTCTCCCCCTAGTTTTATCCAAGCGTGCACTCCGCACTTCTGCTCGGACGGTGTCTCCACACCTGCACCCTCTGGTGACTAACTTTGCGGTGACCTTAAGTCATATCCGCACCATGCTCCTCACGGCCTTCATCTTGTCCGGGAATCTGTTTCCACCCTGGCGATCCTACTAGCCAATCCATACCTGGCATGTCTAGCCCTTCGATCCTTTGCCTCTTGTAGACAACTATCTTCCCTTCTGGACTTCTTCCTTTTAAGCACAACGTAGCTAGGTAGGCATCCCTCGATGTGGCATCTTTGCCAACCATACCCTTATGGTCCTTATCTTCTTTCCTCGAGCGACGTCACTGGCGATAGCCTAACTTACGAACTTTGTCCCAATCATCATTCACAACAGCCTTTGGAAACCCATGCTTCACCATGGCACCTTTTGGCATCTCGTGTGCTCCGCGCCCATAGGCACCTCACACTCTCTTGGGACGTACCCTTTGGCAAGTACTTCTTGTCTCAAGGTACCGGCATCTGCGCACTACTCTGTGAATTAGACTCTTTGTTCAAAACTCTCTCTTTCCCTTCGCAGTCCTTCGACGTTCGGGGTACCCTTGTACCTATTGCCTATGGCGAGAACTCCCTTGGTTCACCCATCTGCGGCCTCCGACCCGCTCTTCTACTCTTGGAAAGAACCCATCCTCGAACTTGGAATCCAATTCATTTTCAGCGCTTTAGCTAATCCTACTTTGACGACTTTCCTTACCTATA
>NW_025815373.1:0-1335 GCF_002878395.1 Capsicum annuum | reverse complement strand
CACTGCCCAACATCCACATTTTATTAGACAACTGTGCTAAACACGAGGTTGCCTCTTTTGTGGATTGCTATGCCGGATATCTCCAGATCATTATGGATGATGAAGACGCGGAGAAGACGTCTTTTATCAAACCATGGGGGACTTATTGTTATCGAGTGATGCCATTCGGTTTGAAGAATGTTGGAGCAACATACATGAGATCCATGACTACTATGTTTCATGATATGATGCATAAGGAGATTGAGGTCTACGTGGATGATGTGATTACTAAGTCAAAAAGTCAGGCCGACCATGTTAAATATTTAAGAAATTTCTTTGAAAGACTTCGCAGGTATAATCTCAAGCTCAACCCGGAAAAATGTGTATTTGGAGTTCCATCTGGAAAGCTATTGGGGTTTTTAGTCAGCCGTAGGGGGATTGAATTGGATCCCTCAAAAATCAAAGCCATTCAGGATTTGCCCCCGCCCAAGAATAGGACAGAGGTGATGAGTTTGCTTGGTAGACTGAACTGGTTTATTGCTTAACTCACAACCACTTGTGAGCCCATATTCAAGTTGTTGAAAAAAAGTGCTGTGGTAAAATGGACTGAAGAATATCAGGAAGCGTTCGATCAAATCAAAAGATATTTGTCAAATCTGCCCATGCTGGTACCCCCGGAGCCTGGTAGGCCTTTGATCTTATATTTATTAGTCATGTACAATTCTTTCGGTTGTGTCCTGGGTCAACATGATGTCACAGAAAAAAAAAAGAGCAGGCTATTTATTATCTTAGTAAGAAGTTCACCGCATATGAGGCCAGGTATACTCTTCTTGAAAGGACGTGTTATACCCTAACTTGGGTAGCACAGAAGTTGAAGCATTATCTCTCATCCTATACTACTTATCTCATCTCCCACATGGATCCTTTGAAGTATATCTTTCAGAAGCCTATGCCAACAGGTTGATTGGCAAAGTGGAAAATATTACTTACCGAGTTTAACATTGTATATATGAATCGAACCGCCATGAAAGCCCAAGCCTTGGCAGATCATCTTGCTGAGAATCCCATCGATAAAGAGTACGAGCCATTAAAGACATATTTTCCTGACGAAGAAGTGTTGTGTGTCGATAAAGTCGTTATAGATGCTGATCCAGGTTGGAGGTTATTCTTCGATGGAGCTGTCAATATGAAAGGAGTCGGAATAGGTGTAGTTCTTATCTCTGAATCGGGACAATATTTCCCGATAATAGCACAACTTTGATTCTACTATACTAACAATATGGAAGAGTATGAAGCCTGCATTCTTGGTTTGAGGTTAGCTGTTGATATGGGAGTCCAAGAATTATTGGTGTTGGG
>NW_025815372.1:0-1122 GCF_002878395.1 Capsicum annuum | reverse complement strand
TTATTTTTTCCAGTTATTTTATGTTTTGTTGTTAATACATATAGATTTTACATCTTGCTGTAAATATTTTACTTCCTGGGGTTAGTTCTATTCCTAATATTTTCCAATATAATACTAATGATTTATCTATGTTTTTATCTGTTATTGCTACTGAATAATTCGCACTTATTATAAATTTAAATTTTTGGTATATTAAAATCCCGCTTATAGCAGTTATTATACTTTTTTTCTATTGGTTTTATAATTTTATCATCTGCTAAATATAAATCTATCGGTGTATCTATACCTTCTCAAAAACATGCTTTTATTAATATTTTCATTCCTCCAAGGTGTACGTATTTTATTGGGTCTTTACTTTTTATATCATTTATTTCTTTATTAATTATTCTTTTTGTTACTAATGGTATACTAGCTCTACCTTTTTCATATGTACAGTCTATTACATGTTCTTTTTGGCTTACTACATAGTATTCTTCTTTTCATCTAATAAATATATTTTTTTACTGTTGTTATTTTAAATATTTTTTCTACACTTAAATCTAATTCTTTTCCTTTTATCTCGTGAAATATATTATTATCAAATATTATTTCTTGATCTGTTCCTTCTTCATTTAAATATTCTTCCTTTGTTATTATTTTTATATTTTCTTCAGTCATTTGATTCATCTGATTTACTATCTATTTCATTATCTGTTTCATTTTTCGAAATTTCATATATACTATCATCACTTTCTAACTCGTAATCTATTTACATATATTCTGCATTTTCTATCTTTATTTCTGATATTTGTTTCTTTTTTAGGTCTCTATCTAGAGATTATAAAATGCCTAAAGACCTAAAAAAGAAACAAATATCAAAAATAAAGATAGAAAATGCAGAATATATGCAAATAGATTACGAGTTAGAAAGTGACGATAGTATATATGAAATTTCGGAAAATGAAACAGATAATGAAATAGATAGTAAATCAGATGAATCAAATGACTGAAGAAAATATAAAAATAATAACAAAGGAAGAATATTTAAATGAAGAAGGAACAGATCAGAAAATAATATTTGATAATAATATATTTCACGAGATAAAAGAAAAAGAATTAGATTTAAGTGTAGAAAAAATATTT
>NW_025815371.1:0-1697 GCF_002878395.1 Capsicum annuum | reverse complement strand
TTTATAGTATTTATTATACATATACTCCCTCCACATGGACTTAGATGACCTAAAATTCCACCATAATTTACAGAATAATGCCATTGAAATATCTATCATTTTTCTAAACCCTAATCCTCTCTCATTCTGTGGCAAACAAACCTTCTGCCATTTCACCCAGTGCCTATCTTTTTACCAATTTTACTACTCCAAAAAAACTGAGCTAGAGCCTTTTGAATTGTATTCATCACATTAAGGGGTAGATTCATCACTGACAGGCAATGGATTGGGATGATTTGTAATACATGTTGTATCAATACAACTCTCCCACCATAAGATAACAATTTTTCTTTCCAAGCCTGAATTTTATTTGTTATCTTCATCATCATTTGTTGATAGTAATCCTTCTTCTTTCTCACGTAAAAAAATGGACACCCTATGTAATTAAAAGGAAAATTTCCTCTTAGTATACCTGTAGTTATTTCTTCCACCACCACTATTCCATTTGATACTCCTTTATACAAATATATTGCAATTTTTGCTTTGTTAATTTTTTGACCTGATACTATTTTATATCTCTCCAAAGTTGAAGAAACCATCTGCAGAGTTCTCACCTCAGCTTTGTATAGGATGATCATGTCATCAACAAATGCTAGGTGATTAATTATAGGACTTTCTCTTGGCATTCCAAGCAAACTAAACTCCTTATTCAACATAAGTTTCTTCATATTTCTTGATAGAACTTCAGCAACAATGATGAACAAAGAAGGTGATAATGGATCACCTTGTTTTAATCCTCTTGTAGACTTAAAGAAACCTTTAGGCTGCCCATTAAGTAATATGGAATACTAGTTATTTTCCAATAACCTGAACACCATATCAATTAACATTTCTGAAAACCCTATTTTCCTCAATGCCTTTGTCAAAAACAACCATTCCACCCTATCATAAGCATTCATCATATCTAGTTTCATAACCATATTAGGAGGCTTACCTCTTTTTCAAATTTTTGAGACAATGTCCTGTACAATTAATACATTCTCTGCAATACTTCTACCTGGTACAAAACCTTCCTGCTCTGGAGAAATTAACTGCGGAAGTAGGCCATTTATCCTCTTATGAACTATTCTAGAAAATATCTTATTAACAAAGTTACTCAAAGAGATAGGCCACAAATCTGAGAATGAATTCACCACCGGATTTTTGGTAACAATACCAAGTTGGTGTGAGTGATGAATCTGGGTAAAGTATGTCCACAGTAAAAGGCTACCACCATATTCTGAATATCCAACTTGATGATATCCCATGCATCTTGAAAAAATACACCTGTCATTCCATCACGTCCTCCAGCACTGTTTATGTTCAATCCCATAATAGCATTTTTAATCTCCTTTTATGTAGGGATTCTCATTAGTTCAGTGTTTTGTTCTTTTGTTACCACAGTGGTTAACTCATCAATCATTGAAAAGTCTTTTGCATCTCCTTCTTTAGTGAAGTATTTATGGAAAAAAGTGACAGCTGATGTTGTAATCTGACTTGTTTCTTCCATCTAAAGTCCCTCATCGTCTCATATTTTTTTGACCCTGAGTCTATTTATCCTCACTTTTACTATTGTGTGAAAAAATTTGGTATTTCTTTCACATCTTTAAACCAGTTAGACCCAGCCTTCTATCTCCAATAATCTTGTTCTCTTTTCAGCTGTATGTTCAATGCTGCAT
>NW_025815370.1:0-1071 GCF_002878395.1 Capsicum annuum | reverse complement strand
TATGAAAATATATGTATTAATGAAGATAGTAGTAGAAGGATATTACAGTAGATATTATACGCCTATGATAGATACAGGAGCAGAAGCTAATTTATATAGATATAATTGCTTACCAGAAAGCAAATGGCATAAATTAAAAACACTAAATATAGTTAAAGGATATAATAATGAAGGAAGCTTAATTACTTATAAAGCTAGGAATGTAAAAATACAAGTATGGGATAATATATTAACAATAGAAGAAATTTATAATTACGAACTAACATCAAAAGATATACTTTTAGGAATGCCATTTTTAGATAAATTATACCCACATATAATAACTAGAACAGATTGATGGTTACAACACCATGTAAACAGAAAGTAAGAGCAAAAAGAGTTAACAATAAAAGAAGAAAGAAAACTGATTGGATAAAAGGAAGCGAAAAAATTACACAAAAGTTAGAAAATATAAAAAATACTGAAGATATAATAGAACTAGTCGTATTCTCGATAAATAAAACAAAAATAACTATATTTTCAATAAATAAGATAGAAATAATTAAGAAAAAATTAGAACAATTATATAGTGAAGATCCATTAAAAGGATGGGAAAAACATAAAACTACTATAAAATTGAATTAATAGATAAAAATAGCATAATAACCCAGAAACCATTAACATATAATTTTGATGATTTAAAAGAATTTAAAATGCATATAGATGAATTATTAGAAAAACAACATAGACAAAAAAGTAATAATAAACATAATAGTCCAGCATTTATAGTAAATAAACATAGTGAACAAAAAATAGGAAAAAGTAGAATGGTTATTGACTATAGAAATTTAAATGCAAAAACTATAACATATAATTATCCAATACCAAATAAGATATTAAAAATAAGACAAATACAGAGATATAATTATTTTAGTAAATTCGATTGTAAATCAGGATTTTACCATTTAAAGTTAGAAGAAGAATCTAAAGAATTAACCACATTTACGGTATCACAAGGATTTTATGAATGGAACGTATTACCATTTGGATATAAAAATGCACCAGGTAGATATCAACATTTTATGGATAGTT
>NW_025815369.1:0-3882 GCF_002878395.1 Capsicum annuum | reverse complement strand
ATTTGTCACAACCCAAAAACGAGGGTCATGATGGCACTTGTCGCGGCGCACCTTGACAAGTAAGTCTATCACCCAAACTGATATAAATAGAGAAAAATACAGAAATACCCTAAGGTAAGGCTTCTAGAATGAAGCCGAACCATATAAATAATCATAACAATGCGGAAAAAACTTATCCAAAATACCAATCATGCCCAAAACCAGGTGTCAATAGTGTAAGAACTATTAATACAATCGAAGAGTCAAATACATCAGAAAAATAAGCACAAAGGAATAATAAATATCTCCAAATACTAATAAAGGCATAACTAGTATAGAAAGATAGAGGTGAACTTCAAACGTAAGAATGTTCAACCGCTACCTTGGAAGCTCCAACAATCGCCTGAATTAAGTAAGCTGAGGCGCACTCGAGCTAGGACCTGCACCAAAAGAGCGCAGTAGGCATGAGTACGGGCACGTCACCTGCAATCAGAAAATGTCCCACAATGGTAGCCCACACCGTTTGCACTAACAGTTCTAATATATCTCACATATATTACAAAAACACACAAAGATATAGAACACAAGTATAGATTATGTCACATATAAATAGAACAAGAGAGAACATGTAGATACAAGATCATCAAATACAAGTAAAGTAAGGTTAAACAAATACATAGATGACAAGTCAATAAGGCAATACAACACAACATAACCATAACAAAGTAAGTGCAATGTATATGATAACGATGATGATGATGATGATGATGATGATGATGATGCACGAGGTTGTCGCACTACCTCTGGAATCATCGCACAATCCCCGTATACACCTACGGAGCTAAAGCATCTCGATGTATGACCCATGGGGGGTTCGTCAACCCATATAAAATCTACATATCTCATATCTCCTTTCCGGTATATCCCTCGAAAAGGGTTTTATAAGGTGTTAAATATTTTTAAAAAGGTGTTGCCAGTGTTTCTCAGATGTTGCCACGGTGGTACCAATGTTTCATGAATGAATATGATATGAAGATGTAATACTCACAACCCATCACAATAAGTATTTTCATAACCAACCACAATAATATATTTCCACAATCACATGAGCCAATATCCACTCATTATTTCCATTTCATCCATGAATTTTCACATGTCTTATATGCCAATAAAGTATGAATGTAATCACAATACACCAATAGTACCACATTAAACAATACAATACAATTGTTCACATGCATTCAAAGCTATCAATATCATATAAGACCCTACACGGTCAAACATATCACATAATATTTTAATTTCGACAATTACATCACATATAGCCCCCCACACGGGCACAACACGTAGATAGCCATTTTTCATGATTAGTTCCCACCATTAACATGCATTTTCTACCATCATTTACTACCCAGCCCAGTCTGAAGAGTTAAGCCATAACCTACCTCGAAAGTCGAAACCGGTCCGCTACACTTGAACCCGCAACCTTACCTTTTACGAATAATCCCGAACTTCACTAGAAACATCAAATATGAAATCTACACGTCAAAAAAAAACCAACGACACTCATATTGACTACTTTTGGTTTGGGATCAAAACGGACCCCCAAAATGAATTTCCAAAAAAAAAAGGACAAAATTGGAACTTTACTTTAAAAACATGTTTCCCATATTTTTAGGAACCTACAGCTGAAAACCCAAGTTAAATCGAGTAAAAACGAGGTTCAAATCGAAGAAAAATTATTTTTGAGCTTTACCGGGTAAAATATTTGAAATTCGGGTTAAAATCCAGAATCGGAGTTGTTTTGAAGGTTAAATTGATGAAAAACTAGTGATTAAAAGCTAAAAGTATTATTCAGGTGAAAATGAGTGTAATTTGGGTTTAAAATCATGCCCTAAGATTTTTGGGGTTTTGAAAAATTAATGAAGAAATTACTAAGAAAAGGGTGAATTTTTACCTTAAATCCGTAATATAATCAAGAAATAGGTGTTAATCGAGCTTCTCAAACTCCCACAAACTTCACTTTTAAGCTCCCAAAATATTTAGGGTTTAACTCTCAAGAGACAAGATGAAAAATGAGCAAAATGAGCCAAAAAGTGTGAAAATCTGCTATATATTGCAGATTTTTCTGCAATAACTGTGCAGTCTTTTTTTCTAAGTTGAAATGGACTTCGACGGGGTGCTCGAAATTCGTTCGGAGTCTGATTTATGCAAATGAACTATGCAACCACACTAAATTCGACGTTCCGAATGCGATGGAGCTACCAGATTTTCCAGAAAAATTCGTTTTCACAAAATTGACCCCCGAAACCCGAAATCACACTTTTTCAAATCGAGGGTCGAAATGAGATTTAAAAGTCGTAAAATCATACCAAACATGCTAACATTCTAAAATCGACATTCCGGACCTGTTGGCAAAGTCGAATTTTCTATACGAGGTCGTTTCGATCAAAAGTGGATCTCACACCCAACTTTTCAATTTTTCAACTTTCCAACCAATAGGTCGAAATAAGCTTGGGTGCACCAGGACCCGAACTCAAGGTCTACCTAGCCTAAAATCGATATTACGGAGTTGTTGGCGCAATCCGTTCGATCATCCGTCCCAGTGATATCCACATAAGTCCAAAATAAAACTCTCGAAGTCATAAAAAATCACGATATTACATAAATGATATCAAAATGTATCAAAAATCATGTCAACCACTCCCACACTCCAGAAATATCATAATTCAATAATGGAAAGGGATAAAAATCAAATCACATAAAATGACAAATTTCATTAAATTTTCATGTCGTTACATATGAGTTGATAAACAAAGTACTATTTTCTGATATGGGACACTACCCGATATTGATACATTAATTGAGTGACGTGCCCTTATACATTTTTAGACTAAAAATTTTAGTAGTATGATCCTCCCTTGGGTTTCTGCGGCACGCGCTTCACCTGCAGTTACTTTAAATTTACTCATCCGAACAAAAGTGGGGGCCCTAAACTTTCACGGTTCACAATTTTTCTTTTATCTCCTTAGCATTTTAGGAGGTTCTCAGTTGTAGCTTTTAAATTTCTTAATTATTTATATGTTTACTTAGAATGTTAAACCGACAAATAAATATAATTAAGCCTAATTGTAATTTTATAGTCCAATTAATTAAATATCTGTATGACTAATCAAAAAATTAAATTTTCATTTAATAAATAAAATTTTAGATAATCAAGAAGTCATTAATAATTTTATAATATTTTTTACCTTTCTTAAATATAATGAAGTTTTACATAATCAAGGAACTACTCGAGTTACATTCTTTTAGGGTGTGTTTGGTATGAAGAAAAATGTTTTTCATGGAAAATGTTTTTCTAGAACATGTTTCTTGAAAAATAAGTTGATTTCTTACTTGTTTTCCTATGTTTGGTTGGAGAATGAAAAATATTCTTTGAAAAATATTTTGTAGTATTTGGTTGGTGAATGAAAAAATATTTTTTAAGAATATATTTTAGTATTTAGCTAAAGTGTAAAAATACATTTGAAAAAAATAATTTTGATCTCAAAAAAATATTTTTTTAGGGTGTGTTCGATATGAAGAAGGAAAAATATTTTCTAGAAAAATAAGTTGTTTCCTACTTATATTCGTGTGTTTGTTGTGAAAATTGGATAAGTATATGTTTTTTGAAAGTATTTGTAGATATTTAACAAAAACAATGAGAACGAATATGATAAAAAAAGGTGGGATAAGAAAATCGTTTTGAATTATTTTTAAAAAATAAATTAAAAAAAAAAATTGTTTTTTGAAGAGGGGGTGATAGGTGGGGAGTGGGGTTGTCAAAATAGGTAGTAAGGGTGGCTAAGAAAATAATTTTGATTTTTTAAAAAATAATTTTTTTAGGGGGGGCTAGTACGGGGT
>NW_025815368.1:0-1339 GCF_002878395.1 Capsicum annuum | reverse complement strand
AAGAATACGTAATGTTTGTTAATGTAAAAAAAATGTGAATTATTTGACTAAATATCTAAATCAATTTTAATATAAATTTTAACGGCCTAAATTTTCCTAACACGTGATAAGAATAGCATAAAATAAAGAATAACCCACCCAACACCCCAAAAATAAAATTTTCACTATGATAATATTTGTACAAGTATAAAAATATAAAAGTACAACACAATTTAAAATCTTCTCTAAATGTCTTTCCCAACGAGTATTCTCAAACACCTGTATAAACACTTGTAACAAAAATGTTAGAAACAAATAAATAATTATCAAAATAAATTTAAAAGGTATGTGTCCATATATGTATTTTAAAATATAATTTTTGTTGAAAGATGGGCTCGGATTAAATTATAGATGCGCCATGGCTACGAAGTGCTTGCTCAATTGATTGATCTTCCTAAATAATCTTGCCAAAATACGAATGATAAAACTCTTTTTATTACATATTTGTATACGTAATATCCTTCTTTTATTTATGGAGGCCTCAAAAATCGTTGAAAAATTTCTTTATCGCCCAAAATGTGTAGTATCTTGTTAATTATTAGTCTAATAAAATTATAAAGGGTAAAATGTAATGTAATTACCCAAAACAGAATATTAATCAGCCCCAAAACGAAGGTAATAATAGACATGAAACTAGCAAAGCAACAAGCCATAGCTATGATACTAGCAAGTAAGAACCAAAATACCCGAACAAACCACAAATCTGATAAAAATTGAAAAGAAATGATATAATGAACAGTAACAAATAAATCAAGAAAATAATTACAACATTTATAAATACATATTAAAGAAGAGGTCCCTGGAGATGACATCCTGTCTGCTAGATCAGAGGAACACTTAAACCATGAAAAGTACGACCAAATTTGGTCGGTATTAGTGAAACAGTAGCAAAACAAAGAGGATAAAGGGAAAAGTGGTGATTTTACTTCTACGACTTCATTGAAGCAACGTCGGCTATTCAAATTTTGGACAAATCTGTCCCGTCACGTTCTGGGCAGTGGCAAGAGGGTGCAGTGATGGCAGACGAAAAAAGAGAGACCAGTGGGAGAGGGGCGTGGTGGTGTCGCGGCTGGAGCTCAAAGCTCACTGGTCACCACCTCTGGAGAGCTAGCGGTAAAATAGAGGAGGAAAGAGAGCGCGTTCCTAGTTTGGAGTGGGTTTGGTCGAAAAAAATTGAAAAAGAGGGCTGATGGTGGATCGGGTTTAAGGAGTGGTTTTCTCGAAGCTACAGTGAGCTCTGGCAGTGAGAGGAAGGAGAGAAAACAGTGCTAGATTTGCATGTGTATTGTGTATTGAGGAT
>NW_025815367.1:0-1079 GCF_002878395.1 Capsicum annuum | reverse complement strand
CTTACAACTTATTTAAAATTTCATAATTAACATTAAAATATCATATTCTCTATTGCTTATTTTTAACATCGTGTCAAACACAAGAGAATAAATAACTAATTGTAATATTTTTCTTTTTCTACTTATTCAAAAATTATACAAGAGAATAGATTAAAATTATGAATATCTATTTATTAACATTTTATATAGAATCATATGAAGCAATAAAGGATACTAATTCATACACAAATTGATTTTAAATATATTTAAATTTTTTTATAGGTGTTTAACAAATGAAAATAAGGACCTACTGGATGGACATTTTAATGAATCATAATGTTAAAGGATTGCCTTTATGTCTTGTCTTATATACATTAAAAATAGAAAATCAATTTAATATAGTAAGTAACAAATTTCTCTTTAAGTGATTATCTACCTGATGAGAAAATTCAATACCTCAAACAAAGAGAATCAAAAGAATTAACAAAAGTTAATATGATATATATTATAGTAAGTTGGGGGTTTGGGCCACAGGTGACAAAAGAGTTTTAAAATGAGGTATAGATGACACAAGTCTTAATTATTAGTTGGAGGTGAAAATTACTTTATTATGTATTAAGAAAGTTGGGGAAGTTTTAAAATAACCCACAAGCTTTTAAATTTACACTTTAATCCCAATTATACCTAAAATAACGGGAAACGGAGGAAAAAAAGACGTCTTTCTCTCTCTTCTCATCCATTGTTGTTTTCTCTCTCTTAGCGATTTTTGTTGTTAATTGTTTCTGTTTCTGCTGCTTTATTCATCATCTTCTGCTTCATCGTCTTCTTGTTGGCCATTTGTTGTTAGTGGTGGTGGTACAATGCTACTGCTGCGATCTGACCAATTTCTTATGTCAAATTTTATTTACTACATCACTTTTCACTTTGGCATTACTTCATAGGTTACTTTGGTAAGTAAAATTATGATTTTTATTCGTATTTTTCATCTGGGTACACTTCTATTTTTCCAACAATGGATAGAACCCCGATTATGAATCCAACACAAGTGCCTATAATTGAAACAGATCAATCATCTGGTGCATCAGATGAGTAATCTGTTG
>NW_025815366.1:0-1038 GCF_002878395.1 Capsicum annuum | reverse complement strand
AATTTCTGAATTTTAAATTTCATCTCATGCTTTCTTGTTTGTGTTTTCGATCAAGTCCACTGTCGTTGACCTGATCGGAACCACAAATGAGATTGAAAGGCAAATAGAGTATCATTGCTTCTTAGCAATATGGTTCTAATTGATTATGTTTTCTTGCCTTAACATGCTTTCAACATTCCTTGGAGAAGATCAGATTCTTGCTGTAGTATGTGAATCCTGATAATTTTCAAGCTTGCCTCCAGCTTGTTGATTCTGTTTTCAAGCTAGTCGTTGTCATCTTCGAAGTTGGTAAGGAGTTCCTCGTCTCTTGGGAGCTCAATCAGGAACACTACCTTCAAAGTTGTGGCATTTTAGAAGCCTTTCAGAACACTTTCTTCAGAAGCCTTAAAGGATACATGGAGGGTCGCTGTATTTGTTTTAGGTCAAAATGAGTTGATGCACGTTGAAGATGTTATCCCAAAGTTAAACAACACACTTTTATCGAGCGTTGATCTATGCATCTTGCTCAACCAATTTGATAAATTAGTAAGCATGGAGTTACGTAGTGTATGATCTAAATCGTCTATAAACCCTATCACACGTTATGTAACTCCAAGCTCATTACCCTATCAAAAAAATATAACCGAGTTAGTGCACAAATCGAACGAGCTCAATCTCTCAGCCTTCCTGCTGATCGCTCTTCTCCAATATAGATGACAAGATATCTGTTATGCAAAAATCTACACCATTGCCAGACATGCTTGCCTGGGAACAATCCTTCTAAAGATATCTAATGATGACTTCTGAAGAATTGCTTCCAGGCAAGCATGTCTAGCGATGGTGTAGACTTTTGCATAACAGATATCTTATCATCTATATTGGAGAAGAGTGGTCAGCAGAAAGGCTGACAGATTAGGCTTGTTTGATTTGTGCACTAACTCGGGCATATATTTTTTTGATAGGGTAATGAGTTTAGAGTTACGTAACGTTTGATAGGCTTGGTAGAGCCGGTTTTAGATCACACGCTATGTAACTCTATGCTTACTAATTTATCAAATT
>NW_025815365.1:0-1774 GCF_002878395.1 Capsicum annuum | reverse complement strand
AGCGATGGTATAGGCTTTTGCATAGCAGATATCTTGTCATCTATATTAGAGAAGAGTGATCAGCAGAAAGGCTGACAAATTGGGCTTTTTTTCTATGTGCACTAACTCGGGCATATTGTTTTGGTAGAGCCGGTTTAAATCACATGCTATGTAACTCCATGCTTACTAATTTATCAAATTGGTTGAGCAAGATGCATGGAGCAATGCTCGATAAAAGTGTGTTGTTCAACTGTTGGGACCACATCTTCAACGTGCATCAACACATTTTAACCCAAAACAAACACAGCGACCCTCCATGTATCCTTTAAAGCTTCTAAAGAGAAAGTGTTTTGAAGGGCTTTTAGAATGCCACAACTTTGAAGGTAGTGTTCGTGATCGAGCTCACAAGAGACGAAGAACTCCTTACTAACTTCGAAGATGGTAACGACCAGCTTGAATACAGAATCAACAAGCTAAAGGCAAGCTTGAAAATTATCGAGATTCATATACTACAGCAAGCATTTGATCTTCTTTAAGGAATGTTGAAATTATGTCAAGGCAAGAAAACACAATCAATTATAACCATATTGCTAAGAAAGCAATGATACTCTATTTTCCTTTCAATCTCGTTTGTGGTTCCGCTCAGGTCAACGGCAGTGGACCTGATCGAAAACACAAACAAGAAGATGGGATGAAATTTAAAATTCAAAAATTGTCGTCTTCGCTTAGTTTCCTTATTTTCACTGCAGTTGTTGTTGGCGTAAGTTTTCTAGACTTGCTGAACATCATTTCTACCCTCGATGTTCGTGAGGCCTATTTTCTACGTAGGTGATAATCCCAACCATGCAGCTCCCTAGCAAAATGTCCATCTGCATTGTTTTTCTTTCAGACACACAGTAGTACATTACCGAATACACTTTCATATTTGCACTTGATTCAGATTTCGCATCTGTTAAGATAACTCCATCGGCCAGATTCGTTAGAAGTTACTTTATACCCTGTGTCTCTTCTTCAATTAGCTCTCAGATGATAGAGTCTTCCATCAACAACCCATTTTCCCTCGAAAGCATTCTCCTACCACACCTTCTGGTATATAATCATCAACCCGAGCGAGAAACCCAACCATATAAATTTTGGCCAGGGCAATAACTATATTGGTTTTCCATTCTTGTTTAATGCAGTGCGAGGCTTCGACGGCCCTCTACAGGTCCAATGCACACTTAAAGTTAAGTCCAATCGCTATTGGTTCTCTGCAGTGACGACAAATATTGATCCCTTCTCAAAACTTGACACGCATAAACACGAGCACCAACCGTCAGAAATTCATAACAAGGTATCTGCACCATTTTCATGAGGTCCTCAGCCTTATCAATTTTGAACTCATCAAACTTAACGGTACAATGCAGGATCTTGTTTGAATGATCAATGCCTAATCGGTTAAAAACTGCATTCACAAAAACATTGTACTTTGTGTGTGTTGTCCCGATAACCTTATCAGTAATACATACTTAACTCCCACACATATGATAGTGGATCTATCTGCATGCACTTTATTCTTCCTAGCCCATCTATAGCTTAAATTGAATAAACAGATGACTAGCTTGTTGCAACAGATGACACATCTATTTATATTGTCAATCAATTGGAGACATTTGTTACGACAGTGACCAACCTGTTGCAGAAATCAAACAGATATATACATTTGTTGTAAAAAGATTGCCAGTATGTTGTAAGTTATCTAACAGAAAGAATATACTTTGTAACAGATTACCCATCTGTTAGATTTATTTTAAAG
>NW_025815364.1:0-2828 GCF_002878395.1 Capsicum annuum | reverse complement strand
ACCCCTCATATGGTTACAGACAATAGGGCTAAGATGTGAAAGTTTATGTCAGGGGTGAATAATAGTGTGGTAAATGAGTATAGGTCTATGATACTGAACAGTGATATGAATTTAGCCAGGCTCTTGACCCACGCTCAACAGATAGAGAAGCAGAAGGTTAAGACTAGGGAGTGGCAGAAAAAGAGAGCAAGATCAGGCAGTTTTAGTTTTGCTCAACCCAAATCAGAAGGAGGAAATCGTTTGCAGTTTCATCCTAAGTCAGCAGTTCCAGCCCCTTCCTCCGCTAGTGCCCCAGTGCCAAAGTTTAGGGATGGAAACAGAGATAGAGCACCCGACTCTAAATGTCAGGGCAGTATTAACAGTGCCCGAACAAATCCCCTTTGTAAAACTTGGGGTAAGAACCACAAGAGTGTTTGCAGAACTAGTAGTGATGTCTATTTTGGTTGTGGTAAGCCAGGACACAGGATTAGGGAGTGTCCTCAGCCAGGCCCTCAGGGTCAGCAGAATCGTTCCACAGCTCAGTCCGGTCGCCTGAACCAGTAGGGTGCTACTTCCAGTGCTACTATTGGGCAACGCCCAAATAGACTCTATGCTCTTCATACCCGACAAGATAAGAGAAATTCTCCTGGTGTCGTTACTAGTATGTTACAGATTTTCCATGTTTATGTTTATTCTTTGCTAGACCCAGGTACATCCTAGTCTTTTGTCACTCCATAAATAGCAGGCGATTTTAGAATCAGTCCCAAAATTTTAGCAGAGGCCTTTTCAGTCTCTACCCGAGTGGGAAAAACCATTATAACTCAGCGGGTATACAGGAACTACCCAATTATGATATTTCAGAAATCCACGTCAGCAGATTTAGTTGAATTAGAGATGGCTGATTTTGGTGTCATTTTCGACATAGATTGGCTTCATTCCTGCTATGCCATAGTCGACTATAGAAATAGGATAGTTCAGTTTTAGTTTCTAAATGAGCCCGTCCTAGAGTAGAAGGGTAGCACTTCGTCTTTCAGGGGTCAGCTTATTTCCTACCTTTGGGCAAGGAAAATGATTTCTAAGGGGTGTGTGTATCATCTCGTGCATGTTAAGGATTCTATTTCTGAATCTCCCAATCTCGAATCAGTCTCAGTGGTTAATGAATATTTAGATATATTTCCTAAAGACCATCTAGGCATTCCTCCCGAAAGGAAAATAGACTTCGGCATAGACCTTCTCCTAGATACTCAGCCTATTTCTATTCCACCATACAGAATGGCACCAGCAAAACTCAAAGAACTGAAAAATTAGTTGAAGGATCTCTTAGATAAGGGATTCATCTGGCCCAGTGTATCCCCATGGAGTGCGCCAGTCTTATTCGTGTGTAAGAAAGATGGTTTTCTCAGAATGTGTATTGATTACCATCAGCTCAACAAAGTCACGGTGAAAAACAGGTATCCACTGCCTAGGATAGATGACTTGTTTGACCAACTTCAGGGTACCAGTTATTTCTCTAAGATAGACCTCAGACCAGGCTATCATCAGCTCAGAGTTTGAGAATGTGACATTCCGAAGATAGCTTTTTATACTCGGTATGGTCATTTTGAATTTCTAGTCACGTCCTTTGGTTTTACCAATGCCCCTGCAACTCTCATGGACTTGATGAACCGGGAGTTCAAGAAGTACTTAGACACATTAGTCATAGTCTTCATAGATGATATTCTGGTCTATTCTCGCATAGAGCATGATGATTCAGACCATCTCATAATTGTTCTTCAGACTCTCATGAATCGCCAGTTGTTTACCAAATTCAGTGAGTGCAAATTTTGGCTAAGATCAGTAACATTCCTTGGCCATATTATTTTTGGTGATGGAATTAGAGTAGATTCTCAAAAAACCAAAGTGGTAAGAAATTGGCCTCGCCCTGTGTCTCCATAAGATATCAGGAGTTTCTTGGGTATGGTTGGCTATTACCGATGATTTGTCAAGGGATTTTAATATATTGCATCTCCTATGTATAGATTGACTCAGAAGAAGGTCAAGTTTTAGTGGTCAGAACCTTATGTGAAGAGTTTTCAGGAGTTGAAGACTCAACTCACCTCAGCTCCAGTTTTAGCACTTCCCAACGGTTTCGATAGATTCATAGTATATTGTGATGCATCCATAATAGGTTTAGGTTATGTCCTCATGCAGCACGGTAGAGTCATAGCCTACACCTCCAGACAATTAAATCTCCATGAGAAGAATTATCCTACTCATGACCTTGAGTTAGCAGCAGTTATCTTTGCCTTAAAGATTTGAAGGCATTATCTATACGGTGTTCATGTAGAAATATTCACAGATCATAAGATCATTCAGTATGTCTTTTCCTAGAAATATCTCAATCTTCGTCAGAGAAGGTGGTTAGAGATCTTGAAAGATTATGACATGAGTGTCCTTTATCATCCTGGCAAGGCCAATGTTGTGGCCAACGAACTCAGTAGACTGTTCATGGGTAGAGTTTCCCATGTTGAGGATAGTAAGAAGAAATTAGCTCAGGAGATTCATCAGTTTGCCAGACTAGGCGTTCATTTAGTCGACTCTTCAGAGGGTGGTGTATGTGTTCAGAGTAGTTCAAAATCTTCTCTAGTTTTTGAGGTGAAAGAGAAGCAAAACAGGGATCTTAGCCTTGTCAAGCTAAAAGAGCCAGTTCTAAGTCAGGAAGTAAAGGTTTTCTACCAAGGGGGAGATGGTGTTCTTCGTTGTCAGGGTCGTCTGTGTGTTCCCGGTATAGATGACTTGAGGCAGAAAATTCTTGTAGAAGTACATGGTGCGCGATACTATATTCATCCAGGGGCCACTAAGATGTACCA
>NW_025815363.1:0-1128 GCF_002878395.1 Capsicum annuum | reverse complement strand
ATACATAGTTTGCAAGGTGCTATCTGGAGGAGCTCTGATTTTGTCTGAGATGGATGGCACAGAGTATACCAAACCAATCAATTCTGATGCGGTAAAGAGATATTATGTTTGAATGACGTTCTAGTTTTTGTGTTTTCTTAGTTTGTTTGTAATTACCTTTGTAATAATGTTGCTTGCTAGTGTGTAACTGCCTAGAATCCTTTCCCTTTATGTACGAACTACGTTTGACCTGAATTCCCATGAAAGGGATACGTAGGCGGCCTATGTCGGCTTCAGTCAACCCCTTAGGATAATTTATCGTTTCTCGTTATGTATAAACTACGTGATGACCTGAATTCCCAACAAAAAGGATATGTAGGCGGCCTATGTCGGCTTCGGTCAACCCATTAGATTTTTCTAAATATATCCCTAGCGTAGGCCTGAACTACGTTTGACCTGATTCTTACTTCAACGGGATACGTAGGCACCCCAACGGCTCGGTCATATAACCCTAGGAAATGGAAATTGGGGCAAAATTTTCGAGAAGGAATCTCGAAAATTCACAAGAGAAGATCGACATCCAACAAAGAGAATGAAGATCAGCAAAGACTTCAGATCCACTCAGATTGGTATTATCTCAAACAAGTTTAAACTAGGGCAAAAATTTTGAGGAAGACCTCAAAATTTCCACTAAATGCCGGAACATATTCCAAATTCCCCAGCACCAGAGGTTAAAGCTTTGGAAACCACCAACTGTAACAAAGTCTGGGTAGACTCAATTTTTCGCTATGATAGAACTACTTAAAGAAACCCTCCAACAATAATCATGAGTTTTGGAAACCATCCATCGGATATAGTCAGAACCGCGAGGAAGACGTTAATTGAGCTAGTACATGACATGACTGGCAGAAATTTTCTAAAATTTTACAGAAGTTTTCAAAATTATTTTCAAAATTTAAGACTATTTTTAAAAATCTTATGACTCACTTACTTAGTACTTGCCTAGACATCATTTGGGATAGAGTGTCAGGGTGGAAGTCTCAATATGGTGCCAAAGAGATGGCAAGGAGCAAATCAAGGATCGAAGAAGGTCAACATGGAGTAATTTCATTCAACTAATCATTTTTCTGTGGATGCAAGGATCAATAC
>NW_025815362.1:0-1025 GCF_002878395.1 Capsicum annuum | reverse complement strand
TCACAAGAGAAGATCGACATCCAACAAAGAGAATAAAGATCAGCAAACACTTCAGATCCACTCAGATTGATATTATCTCAAACAAGTTTAAACTGGGGCAGAAATTTTGAGAAAGACCTCAAAATTTCCACCAAATGCCGGAACATATTCCAAATTCCCCGGCACCAAAGGTTAAAGCTTTGGAAACCACAAACTATAACAAAGTCTAGGTAGACTCAATTTTTGGCTATGATAGAACTACTTGAAGAAACTCTCTAACAATAATCATGAGTTTTGGAAACCATCCATCGGATATAGTCAGAACCGCGAGGAAGACATTCATTGAGCTAGTACATGACATGACTGACAGAAATTTTCTAAAATTTTATAGAAGTTTTCAAAATTATTTTCAAAATTTAAGACTATTTTCAAAAATCTTATGACTCATTTACTTAGTACTTTCCTAGACATCATTTGGGATAGAGTGTCAGGGTGGAAGTCTCAATATGGTGGAATGCCCAAGAGATGGCAAGGAGCAAATCAAGGGTCGAAGAAGGTCAACATGGAGTAATTTCATTCAACTAATTATTTTTCTGTGGATGCAGGGATCAATACGCAAAATGAGAGTCTCTTTCAAAAATCCTCGAGCAAATTAGGAGCCACAACAGATCATTAATGCCCAAGAACGATATTTTAGGGCAGCCCTAAAAATAGGTTTAATGCCCATTTATTGAGGACCTTTTGATTTGTCCATTTTATTTCTTGAGATCGTAGGCGACAAACAAAAGAACTTTGTCTTCTTTACACGTATCATATTTAGAAGTTTTCTTAAAATAGTCGCTAGTAAAAGCGACTTTGTGTCTACTAATCGTCTACCTTGAGTACAGGTACATGTAGAAAGCAGGACACTGACAAATGAAGCCAGGTAAAATTATTTTATCACTTCCACAATGGCCATTGCATATCATTGTCGCAAAGGCCATCACATATCATTGCCGTAGAGGCCATTACATATATGTTGACGCCCTAGACACAATGCTGGCATC
>NW_025815361.1:0-1062 GCF_002878395.1 Capsicum annuum | reverse complement strand
CAGTTTAGAATATGATTTAGACATAGAATTATTCATAGACGAAAAAATAGGATAATTAACGAAATAGATAACCTAGAATTTAATATCAGATATAGTACAACTAGAATAAATTATTACAAAGAAATCTGCAGTATCACAACTACTTTGGGATAAAATGATAGACTATGAGTATTTAAAATATTGGAGATAAGATATGGAAGAAATAAGAGCAATAGAGATACTGATGAAAGAGAATTTAATTGAATATTTTAGAACAAAATATATAGATTATTTAGAATACCTACAAAATAATATACAAGAATTGTAAAGACTAAGAGAAAAAACTAAAGAATATTACAGTAAAACATTTAATCAAATATCATCCAATCACCCCCAAGATATGAACATTAATAAAATTAAAATAAATAAACTAAAAATAAAAACATTTAGAGAAGTTAAGAAACATCCATGCACAAATAAAAATAGATCTATTAGAGCTATAATAGATCTATTTAAGTTATCCAAGTTATCTACACCCCCTTACAATTGGTATCAGAGATATAAAATAAGTTATCCGTCAAATAAAAATAGTTGTGATAAAAATTGGTATAATGGAATATTAAAGTTACTCAAGTTATCCGCATCCCCTATAATTCAATTTTTAATGATATATTTAAAATATCTAATATTTAACTTTAGATATTTTTAAGTTACCCAAGTTATCCGCACCCCTACAATTGGTATAATGGATCTATTAAAGTTATCCAAGTTATCCGCACCCCCTACAAATGGTATCAAAGCCTATGTTGTTTAAAGTTACAGAAGTAGTATATATTTGGATTTATTTGATTAGTTTATTAATTATGAGAAAATTAAATTTAGATATCTACCAAAATATTATAAATATTGTTTAGATGAATAACGTACAAAAACCACAACAATATAAAGAATTAAAAGAAATAATATCCGAAAAACGTAAAGAATTAAAAATAAGGATAGAAAGACTACAGTATAACATAATTGTCGTAGTTAGTAAAATTTCAATAAATACACAAAAGGAAGAAATATCAAATTTAGAATCAA
>NW_025815360.1:0-1310 GCF_002878395.1 Capsicum annuum | reverse complement strand
CACATCAATCATGATAAATAACGAATATTGGAAAATGGATATGAAAAGTATACGATTAATAGAAAACCTAATGAAAAATTTAGAAGAATATATGAAATCCAAAGATATAAAATATATAGAATACCTTAATGAAAATATAGAGGAATTAATAAGATTAAAACAAACAACTAAAGAATATTATGAAAAAGCATTTAATTAACCCATCTAAATGACAAATAATTTTGAAGTACTAGTTTTATACATATGTAGAGATATAGAAATTATAGACTTAAAGAAAATAATATTGGAAAAAATATTTAACATTGAAGATGAAGACTTAGATATAAATTAGATAGAAGACGAGTTAGGAGAAATATACTTAAGTGATGACAATCACTATTACTACCTAGATAATTATTCAGATGGATATTATACATATTAAGAAATGCAAGAATATATGCAAAGAGTTAGAGAAAAACAAAGTTGGCTATACGAAGAAATTAATTATAAAAACCAGCTTAGAAAAGGAAGAGAACAATTTAAAAATAGATTAATTTGGATAAATAAAACCATAAAACAACTAGACCTAAAAGATAGTTTAAAATATGATTTAGACGTGGAATTATTCATAGACGAAAAAGACAGGATAATTAACAAAATAGATAACCTAGAATTTAATATCAGATATAGTACAACTAGAATAAATTATTACAAAGAAATTTGCAGTATCACAACTACTTTAGTATAAAATGATAGACTATGAGTATTTAAAATATTGGAGACAAGATATGGAAGAAATAAGATTAACAAAAATACTAATGAAAGAAATTTAATTGAATATTTTAGAACAAAAGATATAGAATATTTAGAATACCTCCAAAATAATATACAAGAATTACAAAGACTAAGAGAAAAAACTAAAGAATATTACAGTAAAACATTTAATCAAATACCATCAACTCACCCCCTAAGATATGAACATTAATAAAATTAAAATAAATACACTAAAAATAAAAATGTTTAGTGAAGTTAAGAAATATTCATAGCCTATGCTACTAATTAAAGTTACGGAAGTAGTATATGTTTGGAGTTATTAGATGAATTTATTAATTATGATAAAATTAGATTTGATATCCACCAAAATATTATAAATATTATTTTGATGAATAACGTACAAAAACCACAATAATATAAAGAATTAAAATAAATAATATCTAAAAAACGTAAAGAATTAAAAATAAGGATGGAAAAACTATAGTATAACATAATTGCCGGAGTTAGTAAAAACTCAATAAAGGCACAAAAAGAAGAAATATCAAATTTAGAATCAA
>NW_025815359.1:0-1120 GCF_002878395.1 Capsicum annuum | reverse complement strand
GCTACAATAAGCTGACCATAAGTTTTTTCTGAATACTGGACTTCTCCATAAGATCCTCGAAGGGTTTTTCTAACTCTTTCAGCAAATAAAGGTGGAAGGCCATCAATGAATTTAGCTTTTCAATGGTCATACTTACTTTCGGGTAAATCCATAACCCTACTAAGAAAGGTGTCTTTATACCATCTAAATTAACCTAAGTGTCTACATTTTAAACCATTAAGAAGAGTTCTAATGTTTTCATATTGATTGGTAAATCTTCCTCCAAAATGTTCAATAATCGTAAGATAAGGGTATAGACAGCATCCGAACGTCCTGCCCGAAGAGGTCTTCCTAAATTATCTTTTCCTGGTTGATCATTGGTGGCGTTAAAAATAGCCTCGCGTTTAGTATCATCAAGGAAATTATCCCACCAGCCTCGAAGTTGGCCAGTAAATCCCTCAACATTCATTTTACAAATTGTTTGGTCAGTACGATTGGCCCTATTTTCTGGCGAAGTAGTAGCTGTGGCAATAGTAGCATACATGGACATTCGATGAATAAGAATAGAGATTTGTCGGTTAGATAATCCGTCAATATTCCATTCATAAATGGCTTCTCCACTATAAGAAGTATTTGTCTGATTCTATTGTCTTTCCTCTATCAAAACATCTTGAGGAGTTGGGCGTGGATAATATACAGTAGACATACGGGGAATCTCAGTGTATTTCTTTCCCGGTTGTTTTTCAATTATGCCTTTGAGCTTATTAAGCTCGGAAGAGATTATAGCGCCAGGATTTTCAGCAGAATCAATATTCGCAGCAAAATTAGACTCAAGATTTTGTACAAAATCATTAGAAATATTAAGAGGTTGAATATTTAAACGAGAGAATTTTTTATCTAAGAGTTTCTCTAATTGGTCTAATCGCGAAATCTTTTCAAATCCATCTATTTCAGGAGGCCTTTGAATACAAGGTTTTGATAAAATATATTCGTCTTTATCAGTGATGTTGGAAGTGGAAGGAATGTTGGAGGAATTCATCTGGGAGCTAAGTTTGTTAACTAACTCAATTAATTTGTCTAGTTTTTTATCAAGTGAGGAAATGTGTTCTCCTAAAACCTTAACATAAAGACTCAAATAATT
>NW_025815358.1:0-1604 GCF_002878395.1 Capsicum annuum | reverse complement strand
CCAAAGAGAGCAACACGAGCTGAAGAAGGTGAATATATTATATATCTTCCAACTGACAAAACAAACAGACACATATCTGTTTCAACAGATAACACATCTGCTAAAAATTATCAAACAGATATATACATCTGTTGCAACAGTTGACTAACCTGTTGCACCAGATACTTTATCTGTTGTAACATATGTCTCATCTATTTTAGCAAATAAACAGTTCTTCATACAGCTTTTATTTGTACCAACAGACGACCTATCTGCTGCAACAGATGATTCATATGTTGCAACGGATAGTTCATCCGTTGGAAATTATTACACAGGGTCTTCGTCATGTAAAAATTTGTCCCAACAGTTGATTCATTATTGCAATAAAAATATAATATGTTTGGGACAATTTAAAATGGAAGGAAGACCTGTTTGATTTGCTAGAAGAGATAAGTTATCCTTTTCCATTTTATTGTATCTTCGTGATAGCATTAACTAATTTTGACTTTCCAGGTGGATGTAGAAAAAGCTACAGCTAAACAGCATTGACAATATGCTACTCTTTTTATGGAAATACGGAGAACAGAAAGCGCAAAAACCATACGCAAGTGACAATGAAGATCCACGACGAGTAAAGCCGAATTTCATAGCATCGGATGAAGAACAACTTGTCCATACTGATTAGATCTTTATAGCTTGAGCCTGTCAAAGCAATCCTTGGCAGTATACTTAAATTGTTATTGATGTATTTGTTGAGATCTATACCCATAATATCTTTTTTATATTTTATTTATTCGTTGACTTATTTCAGCTAATTTATGAAGGCTTCGATTTATTTTATTTTGTCTACAAATTTTATTTATTCCTTAGATTTGAACTTATTAATTGAAAAGGAATACTAGATTCACATATTGTAATAGATAATGTATCTGTTGCAACAGACGACACATCTATTGAAAAATTTGAATAGATTTAGACATATGTTGTAACAGGTAGATGATCTATTGGAATTTATCAAATAGGTCTTCCCATTGTTGCAACAGATGGACTTTAGATAAAAACATCAAGATAATGCAATAGATGACACATCTATTGGGAAAAAAAGAACCGATTTAGACATATGTTGCAACAGATGGACTTTATCTGTTGCAACAGACGACACATCTATTGGAATAATCAAACAAATTTATATATATGTTGCAACAGGTAGGTTATCTGTTGGAATTTATCAAACATGTCTTCCCACTGTTGCAACAGATGGAATTTAGATAAAAACATTGAGATAATCCAACAGATGACCAACCTATTACAATAGATAAACTATATGTCAGAACAGGTTAGACAACTGTTACAACAGATGGAGAATCTGTTGCATTATAAAAATTCAACTTTTGTTGGACATAAAAAATTGCCACTACGTTTTAAAAGGTTAAAGTGAATTGAAATAAAAAAGGCGCAACCCATCGACAGTGTTCAGTTCAAACACCTAAAATAAAATAGGCATCAAGTAGACATGTTCATTTTATAGACGTAAAATAAAATAGGCATCAAATGTATTAGTGTCAGTCCTGACACATTTTGCTGACTTGCCGCACTTGGCCCCCAACGGTCATTTCCACCCCCCC
>NW_025815357.1:0-1316 GCF_002878395.1 Capsicum annuum | reverse complement strand
TAAAAAAAATGTGAATTATTTGATTAAATATCTAAATCAATTTTAATATAAATGTTAACGGCCTAAATTTGCCTAACACGTGATAAGAATAGCGTAAAATAAAGAATAACCCACCCAACACACCAAAAATAAAATTTTCACTATGATAATATTTTTACAAGTATAAAAATATAAAAGTACAACACAATTTAAAATCTTCTTTAAATGTCTTTCCCAACGAGTATTCTCAAACACCTGTATAAACACTTGTATAAAAAAAATGTTAGTAACAAATAAATAATTATCAAAATAAATTAAAAGGTATGTGTCCATATATGTATTTAAAAATATAGTTTTTGTTGAAAGATGGGCGCGGATTAAATTATAGATGCGCCATGGCTACGAAGTGGTTGCTCAATTGATTGGTCTTCCTAAATCATCTTGCAAAAATACGAATGATAAAACTCTTTTTATTACATATTTGTATACGTAATATCCTTCTTTTATTTATGGAGACCTCAAAAATCGTTGAAAATTTTCTTTATCGCCCAAAATGTGTAGTATCTTGTTAATTATTAGTCTAATAAAATTATAAGGGGTAAAATGTAATGTAATTACCCAAAACAGAATATTAATCAGCCCCAAAACAAAGGTAATAACAGACAAGAAACTAGCAAAGCAACAAGCCATAGCTATGATACTAGCAAGTAAGAACCAAAATACCCTAACAAACCACAAATCTGATAAAAATTGAAAAGAAATGATATAATGAACAGCAACAAATAAATCAAGAAAATAATTACAGCATATATAAATACATATTAAAGAAGAGGTCCCTGGAGACGACATCCTGTCTGCCAGATCGGAGGAACACTTAAACCATGAAAAGTCCGACCAAATTTGGTCGGTATTAGTGAAACAGTAGCAAAACAAAGAGGATAAAGGGAAAAGTAGTGATTTTTCTTCTACGACTTCATTGAAGCAACATCAGCTATTCAAATTTTGGACAGATCTGGCCCATCACGGTCTAGGCAGTGGCAAGAGGGTGCAGTGATGGCAGACGAAAAAAGAGAGACCAGTGGAAGAGGGGCGTGGTGGTGTCGCGGCTGGAGCTCAAAGCTCGCTGGTCACCACCTCTGGAGAGCTAGCGGAAAAATGGAGGAGGAAAGAGAGGGCGTTCCTAGTTTGGAGTGGGTTTGGTCAAAAAAAATGGAAACAGAGGGCTGATGGTGGATCGGGTTTAAGGAGTGGATTTGTCGAAGCTACAGTGAGCTCTAGCAGTGAGAGGATGGAGAGAAAACAGTGCTAGATTTGCATGTGTATTGTGTATTGAGGAT
>NW_025815356.1:0-1111 GCF_002878395.1 Capsicum annuum | reverse complement strand
GACAAAGTGAATCGTATGCGCATATATCAATTGCATCGTGAAATCAACATGCATTCTCGAGGTACTGATTCAATCTCAGCTTATTTTACTAAGTTGAAAACCTTGTGGAGTGAGTATGATGTTCTGGTTCCTAATCCTAGTTGTGATTGCCCTAAGTCCAAAGAGTACTCAGATCATATGTGTCAACTGAGACTTCTACAATTTTTGAGTGGCTTGAATGAGTCCTACAATCAAGCTAGGAGAAAAATCTTACTCAAGGGAGTAACTCCTATTCTCAATCAAGCTTATGCCATGCTCATAGAGGTGAATCACAATTATGGTTATGGACAGGGGTACACAAATTACAAGAGTAGAAAGTGTGAATATCGTCACCTCTCAGGCCATACAAAAGAAAACTGCTACAAATTGATAGGGTATCCAAATGATTGGAAGAATAAGAAGAAACAGATGAAATAGATAAAGTGAAGGGTTAAAGTGTGAGCCTTGATCATTCTATATTTTTGTATTTATAAAGTGGAATTACAACATATATCTATCTAACAGATAAGTACAAGAATAAATACAAAATAGAGTTCTACTAAAACTAGGATACAAGAAGATAATTGCAACACCCTCCCTAAATTTTAACGGGAAGAATGAACGTGAAGATTGGCAGTGAGCTCACGAAAACGGCCAGAAAGCAAAACTTTGGTGAACAAATCTGCAATTTGTTCAGAGGTATGAACATGAGATACCACCAAGTCACCATGGCTGATCTTTTCACGAACAAAATGATAGTCCAAAGCAATGTGTTTTGTATGAGAGTGAAAAACTTGATTATGCGCTAAGTGAATGGCTCCAATGTTGTCACATTTTGCGGAGACGGGAGAAGTAAGAAAAAGACCAAGATCACGAAGAATGTATTGGACCCATGTAGCCTCAGCAGTAGCAACAACAAGAGCCCTAACTCAGCTTCAGTACTAGAGCGTGCTACTGTAGGTTGTTTCTTAGTGGACCAAGAGATGAGATTGGAGCCAAGAAAAATGCAGAAACCAGTTGTTGATCGTCTTGTAGCAGAGCAACCAGCCCAATCGGAGTCGCAATAAATAGTAAGCGCAAGGGAAGAATTTTT
>NW_025815355.1:0-3496 GCF_002878395.1 Capsicum annuum | reverse complement strand
TAAAGTTTTGGTTTTTATTACTGGTTTTCTTAAATGATTTAATCATCATTCTTATATATGTACTAATTTAATTTAGATTGTGCATCCATGGCTTATTTCGACCAATCGATAGTTAAAGATTGCATTCTTTTTTACTTTATGGTATGTGAAAACTTTATCCGGCCCTGAGGTCATTGATAGAGTAAAAAAGTAATTGATTAGAGCAATAACCATCATAAGAAAAATAATTTTGGATGGTGAGCGTGTTATTGTTGATGGTGCTAATAGTGATAGAGTTGTTGGTGGTGGTAGTGGTAGTGGTAGTGTTAGTGGTGCAGCAGTTGGGGCTAATAATGCTCCTCTTACAGTTTTCAAAACAACAAACCATTATGATTAGGATCATACTGGTGTTACAAATTTTCCCCCTCTTAGTTAATATTCTTCTTGCAAATGTCAAAACTGCAAGGCGAGACATGATGGAATGATTAATGTTAATAATATATTAACTACTTCTATAAAGGAATTTACATCTAAGAGGGGTGTAATTCCATCAAACAAGATTTCATATCCATACACTCCATTAGAGATTAAGGCGGCTAAGAGAAGAAGAAAAGAAATCTTCAAGGAATACAAGCATTGTAAAAAGGGAAATTTCAACTCCTCTATATTTTTCTTCCACTTTGGAGCAATGTACAAGGGTCACATAAGAGAAGCATGAGATTAAGAAGGTAAATATTTATCATCTATTCCAACAAACAAATAGACTACACATCTGTTTCAACAGATGACACATCTGTTGGAAATTATCAAACAGATATGGACATTTATTACAATAGATGACTAACCTATTGCATCAGATGATTTATATGTTGCAACGTATGTCATCTGTGGGAGGAAATCAAATATTTTTCCAACTATTTAATTTTTCCCAATAAATAACCTATCTGTTGCTACAGATGCATAATTTGTTGGGATAAATTACATCAACAATTACCTACTATTTTAGTTTGTTCCAATAAATGAATCATCTATTGGTAATTTTAATTCATATTTATGTTTGTCCCAATAGATGACCTATATGTTGCAACAAATAGGTAATCTCTTCCATCTGTTGGAACTAATTAAAGAAGTAGGAAGACCTGTTTGATTTTCTCCAACTGATGAGTTATCTTTTTCCTTTCTTTTTTTGTATCTCTGTGATTAACACTTACAATTCTGGCTTTCCAGGTGGATGTCACAGTAGAAGCTACTATTGAAAAACATAATATCATAATTGGTAATCTATTAACTTCATCTAAACAAGAAGAAAAAATGAAGTCTTTCCGTCAAGAAAAATAGAAGAATTATTCGTCTGAAGGGTTTAATATCTCGGACGAGGCTCCTAAAGAACTAACAAAGTTTACAACGACTATTCATAATGAATTTTCGATGGGTTGTTAAAGAAGCTTCATGCCAACAGGCACTTAAATCATTTTAAAAAATGATTTATACAATTCTTGTTATAAAAAAAATGACATTGACATACATAAATTATGCAAAATACAAAATAGTGATCACTACAAATTGAAACAATCAGGTCTTGATTTTGATATTTTTGACTTTGTCGTTGCATATTTTAGAATGAAGAATTGGTTCTATTTGATATCATAACCCCGAACTTGCTGGAATGATGATGTTTAAATATATATATAAATATATATCATACTATTAACACTATTTTTAATTGTATCTGTTTATTATTTTTAATATTACGTAATCTGAAATGTGCAGCACATCGATGTCATTTTTACTACCTCCGAAAGAAGTCCAATTTGGAAATACAAAAATAATATAGATATATGACAAGAAATTGCTTGCTTAAAGTTCACATCAATAAGGCCTACGATCTTTATCAACAACATTTTTGCTAGCAAATGATTCATCAGGATACTTTGCTTCAACAATCTGGGGAACAAGTCCAATATTGGCTGCATCTGGATAAAAAATTAGCCTCCTCGTAGACAGGTAAGTTGCAGTCATAAAAATTCATCATTCTATTCTCGAGTAGTATCTCAAGAGCCACAAAATGTGTTATGTCCAGTTTCATTACTACAAGAATTCTCTTTCCCTAATCCAATTATTGTCGTGTGGATATGACCTCTTCTCTCTAACATAGTCAATCATATCTTGATCCCAGTCAAATGTAGAAACTAGCATATAAAATCTTGGGCCACCAGGAGTTATTGCTCTAGAACTGAGATCACCGTACCTATTCTTGAAATTATTGTAGAAGTTGAGGTCAATTATCCTATTGCTAACATCATAAGTATCTGAGTACGCTAATTACCTACCCCTCATAAGGCAGAGAATTTCATCAACATATTGTGAAATAAGAAGACAAGTATTAAATAGGTGACTAATTTTAAAAAATGAAAACAAAGTAGAAAGATACAATAGATGGTCTATCTATTACATAGGTTCTCTGAATATTTTAACAGATTACCCATCTAATTCAACTTATACAATAAATGGATAATCTATTGCAACAGATGAACCACCTATTCCACCAAAATGTAAGATGACTCAAAATGTAAGATATAAAGTAGATTAGAAGGAATAAAGAAGAACAAAATAATAAGTTGATCATGGTACGATCTCAGTGGCTAAATTAATAAAAAAAGTCATCCCCAACTTTATATGAGTGGTTATTATCCATGGATGCACAATCTATAAAAATGGAAAATACATCTAAATCAAATGATAAGTTGTAGTCAGTATGATAACATCTTAACACAGATAACTTATGCAACATATGATCTTTATGTTGCAACAGATGATATCCCTGCAGCAACAAATGATTCATATGTGGCAATAGATTAGCCATCAATTGCATAAGTTACAGTAGATGGGTAATATGTGAAGTCAAGGTCAGATAACCAAAGAAACATATAGGTAAACTATTATGAAATATGACTCATCCGTCACAACAGATTGCCATCTGTAGCATCAATTATAGTAGGAAGGTAAATTGCTAAGATAAATTCTAACAGATTTACCATCTGTTTTAATATCATTCTTTGAGTCAAATTATTTTACTTGAAAGAAGACTTACTGCATCAGTTTTAGGGTTAAAGAGACCAATGTCCTTATTTCTTATGTTGCTCTTTCCAGCCAACCACCAAAAGAATCCTTGGATGAGAAACCTCATTTGGATAATCCTTGACCTACTTTCAGAGGAAAGGAATGGCTTCAAATGACCAAGACTAAAAAGACATAAATGGGAAGCAAACAAAAAAATTCATAATAATTATTGAATATAAATTATTGCAAGAGTAAACAAATAATGATTAAATTTACCATGAAAGCCCAAGGAAAGCCGTATAAGGTGATCGTCTTTGGGGATAGTTTTGTCAATAGATATTTGACAGTCAACTTATAGCTGTCATATCCCTAGGGATTATTGCTGAATTTCTCAAAATCCTCAGCAAGCTCCAATAAATCATCTTCTATGAATTTGTAGATGTCTCTTGCCAATATA
>NW_025815354.1:0-1066 GCF_002878395.1 Capsicum annuum | reverse complement strand
AGTAGAATTATTCGAAGAATAATTCTACTATAAAGTAACTAACATGAATTTATTTTATCATACCATGATTGTTGGAAATTATGAATTTAACTATTCATAATCATAAATAAATATACCTGTTCGGGTAGGTTTGATATTTCTAAGCTTTGTTCCTCCATAGCTTTTTCCATTGAAATATACCTGTTTTTTAATAACTAAGAAAAATATTTGTTGTGGACAAGGGAGAGTATTTGTGCTTCAACTCATGAAGGCTTGCCTTGCAATGCCTTCGGTTCATCTTATTTATAGACTGAAACTTTGTAAGAGTATTTCTATTTTTACACGTTTCTAAAAAGTCTTTTAAAAAATTATCTACATGATCTACTTTACTTTACAAAAGTCTTCTAATAAGACAAAAGTTATAAATTCCTAGACTAATAATAGTCAAAACCTATACAAAAGATTCCAATAATTTACGTAAAACAAATTGTGAAAGTTTACATTTCGCTTTCACAATTTAATAGCTTGTCTTCTATTATTACTCGATTGATATCTTCTCTTTGTCGTATCTGCTTCTTTTTCATATCTCCATTACTGCTTCTTATCTTGTATCTTCCAGCTGGCGTTCTTATCTTCTTGGTTTCTTCTATTCTAGCTGAACTTCTGGGATATCATTATCTCCTCCATTACATTTTGAAAATTTATGATCTGGATATTTATGTCCAATTTTCTTGCAATATCTGGTTAATAATTCTTCTGAAATAAATTTTTCTCTAATAGCTCTGGCGTAGGTTCCATCTCTGGTTTGAGCAACATCAGAATCCATTGCCTAATAGTTTTCATATCTGTTTCTCGTAATTCCTTTGAATTTGAATATATTAGTACATGATATCTTGAATAATAACTCCATGTGGGATTTTGGTTGCGGTATGTGTTTGCTAGCTCTTGCAAAATTGTAGATAGTCCGATAATCCTCTTATTCGCATAAAATTTTGGTATCTCAATTCTAGGTATTTCTGGTTGTGGAATAATATCTTGTTGTATAATCATATCTCGTGTCATTCCTATCTTTACAACTTGTATAGGT
>NW_025815353.1:0-1240 GCF_002878395.1 Capsicum annuum | reverse complement strand
AAAATATTTGTTGTGGATAAGAGAGAGAGTTTTTTGCTTCAACACATGAATATATTGTTGCGGTAATATACCTCTGATAATATATTGCTTATTCCAATAACTCTTTTGTTGCGGTAAAATGCTGGTATCTGCGTTTTTGGTATCTAGGTCTGTTCACATATTTCTTTCGGAATAATATAATCTCTGGTCATAACCATTTTGACCACATTAATAGTCTGTTTAATTTCGTCAAATAATATTTCTACTGGTGCGGAATAAAATCGAACATAGAATAATTGTCCGTTGGTAATTCTCTTGTAAGTCATAAATTCTTTGTGAATTTGTGGGATTCTTGCTAACTCTTCTCCATTGGTTGTGTAAACCGTAGATAATAATCCATAATAGTAACATGACTTAATAAAATTTGGGCTTGTTCCTGGTAAGGCAATAAGTTTATTGTAATTTTGGCATTTTTGGGTAATATATCCTTTTTGATGTGCAACTAGCTCTTCACTTTGAATAGGTTTGGTATTTAATAAGGTTTGTAAAGTGTGTATGTTGTCAATATATTTACAAGAAGAATAATTGTATGTCTGTTTTTATTGGTTAAGTGATTCAGAATAGATATGTATCTGGGGAGGTGCAAATGCTTCTAAAGTTTGTATATTTGATGTATATGGTTTTGAAAATATTTGGCTAAGGTTATAATTCTTTTTCTTTGGTATTTCAGGTCTATTTTGAGTGACTATATTTTTCCCTTTAGATGTTCCTGCAGCTGTAATTGAAGTTTCCGCAGTAATTTGAGTTTTAAGGTGTTTCTCATCGTCACCTTCTAGGTCTAGTTTTTTAATGTGCTCTTCTTGCACAGTATCTTATTTTTTATAGTGCTCGACTTGCACTTTTACATTTTTAACTTCAGTAGTTAGTGTAATAACTCGTTCTTGTAATAACTCCATTTGTTTAAACATTTGGAGCAATAAATCAGTCTGGGTATCTTAGGCATCAGCCTCTTCCATTGGTAAATTAGTTTGAGTAGCTTTGTCTTGATAAGTAATCTGCAATGATATTTTTGTTAGTATTGATTACTTCAATTGTAAATGTAAAATTCAGTAAATTTAATACTAGTCTCCGAATTTCCTTTGTCGTAACTGAATTTTGTATTTTTCTTGTTAGCCACCATCGTACCTGTGTATTATCTGTTCTAACAATAAACTTGTTATACACGATATATGGTTCAAATGCTATTAGACATTTATATAAA
>NW_025815352.1:0-1420 GCF_002878395.1 Capsicum annuum | reverse complement strand
TGAATTTAGCTATTCATAATCGTAAATAAATATACATGTTCTGGTAGGTTTGATAATTCTGGGATTTGTTTATCCATAGCCTTTCTTTGGAAATATATTTGTTTTTTTATTAAATATTCAAAAAGTTTTTTGTGTACAAAGGAGAAGGCTTGCTTTCAACATATGAAAGTCTTGCCTTTAACTTAGCCGGATGACTTACATATTTATAGGAGGAAAAAAAAACTATTCCTATTTTACATGTTTCACATGTAAACTATACTATTCCTACTTTTTACAAAAAAGTCTTCCTTTTCAAAAAATAGAAAAGGACTAGACTAAACTAGACTGGACTTAAAGTATATAAAGACAACTTTAATAATGGCACTTGCCTAAAAATTCTAACCTAATAAAGCTATACAATATCTTTACATAAATTAAAGTCAAGAATACTATTCACATTTTGCTTTCTATCTTATCTTCTTTCTCTTCCATTATTGCTCCGTTGATTTTTATCTTCTAGCTGATATCTTTATCTTCTTGGTTGATTTTTTCTTTTATTCTAGCTGGACTTCTGGGATAATATTATCTTCTCCATTACATCTTGAACATAGATGGTCTGGATATTTGTGTCTTATCATTTTGCAATATCTTATTAATAATTCTTCTAAAATAAATCTTCCTAATTGCTCTTGCAGTTGGTTGTTTCTCTGGGTTGGGTAATGTCAGAATCCATTGTCTAGCATCTTCCATATCTATTTGTCGTAGTTATCTTGAATTTGAATAAATCATTTGATGATCTCTTGAATAATAGCTCCATATAAGGTTTTCATTGATATAATTATTTGCTAATTCTTGAACAATTGTAGATATTCCAATAAGTTGTTTATTTGCATAAAAATCAGGTATCTTGATTTTAAGTATTTCTGGCTGCTGAACAATATCTTCCGGTATAATCACATCTCTGGTTAATCCTATTTTTACAATTTGTATAACTGTTTTGATCTCGTCATATAATATCTCTGCTGGTGCAGTATAAAACTTTATTAAAAAATAGATTCCCTTTGGTTATTATTTTATAAGTGGTGAATGCTCTATATAATTCTGATATATCTGTTAGTTCATTTCCTTTATGGGTATAGACGATATTTAATAATCCATAACTGAAACAAGTTTTAACTAAGCTTGGGTTGGTTTTCGGTAGTGCGATTAACTTGTTGTAACCTTGTAATTTTTGAGTTATATAGTTTGTGTTTGGTTCTTGGATATCTGTGGCTCTGGGTTTAAGGTTTAGATAAGACTATATTTTGTGGATATTTTCTATGTATGCTCGGGTTATGTGGTTATAGGCTTTTTAATCTTAGTTCAAACTTTCTCGATATGTGGTAATTTGTAACGATATGAACAAGGGGTCTTTTTGTGTTTTTGGTATAAATGGTTTTTC
>NW_025815351.1:0-1229 GCF_002878395.1 Capsicum annuum | reverse complement strand
GAACGCAGTACCATTTCATCATGCAATTAACAAAAGACTCAATTAATGTTGTAGTTGACCCTATGAGAACTCACATTCAATTAAGGTATTAGTCTAACATATGAACTCAATTAAATTATATATAAACAAATGTTCAACCTGTTACAACAGATGTCTTTTCTGTTGGATCAAATCACATAGACTATGTAATCTATTGTAACATATTACACATCTATTGTAAACTATCATATAGATTAAGCCATTTATTGCGATAGATCACGAATCTATTGTAAACTATCAAACAGATTAAGTCATCTGTTGCAACAGATTACCCATTTGTAAATTATCAAATAGATTGAGTCATATATTGCAATAGACTACCCATCTGTTGTAAATTATCAAATAGGCATCTTCATCTATTGTAATTAACATTATGAGAACTCACCCTTAGTCCAAGATTAATCAATTAAGGTATTAGTTGGACATATGAGGTAGTAAGAATTGGTTTGGTTCAGAGTGATCGATTGACGACTCTTATCAGGAAGAACGTAGTCCCATCTCATCATGCATTTGCCAAAAAACTCAATTGAAGTTGTAGTTGAACCTATGAGAACTCACCCCTAGTCCTAGATTATTCAATTAAGGTATTAGTTGAACATACGAGGTAGTAAGAATCGGTTCATCTCAGAGTGATCGATCGATGACTCTTGTTGGGAGGAATGCAGTACTGTCTCATCATGCAATTACCAAAAAACTCAATTGAAGTTATAGTTGACCCTTTGTGCTCGTTCATCCATCCCTAATTCCACCTAGATCAATGTAGGTACTATTATTAATCTTAACATTAAGTTAATGAGAATACATTTCAACTCAGAGTGATCAATCGACGACGGGTCGGGATGAACGCAATACTAACACCATGCAAATACAACGACTCAATTGGATTTGTAATTAACCCTATGATCTCATTCATTCATCCCTCGTTCAACCTAGATCCATGTAGGTGCTATTATTAATCTTAACATTAAGTTAATGAGGAGCTCATTCTTTCATCCCTATTTCATCCTAAATCAATTACAATGAAATCCGTTGCAACAAACAACAGAGTTGTTAGAGAATTTCAAACAAATAACAATATCTGTTGCAACAGATGACATTTCTTAATTAATTATCAAATAGACATTTGCATCTGTTATGATGGCTGACTAAGGTGTTGGAAATTTTCAAACAGATATTGATATCTGTTGTAA
>NW_025815350.1:0-1373 GCF_002878395.1 Capsicum annuum | reverse complement strand
CTTCTTCATTATAGTTATATTCTACATCCTTTTTTAATTTTTTCTGTAGTGGTTTTAAAGTTTCTGCTAATTTTGGAATATATTCTCTTACTTGATTTACTAATCTTAAAAATGATTGTAATTTTTTCTTTATATCTAATTCTTCTTTAGAATTTATTATTTTTTGTACTATATGTTGTTGCATTTTTACTCCACTTTTATCTATTTGTATTCCTAAAAATTCTATCTGGTTTTTCATAATTTCAGCTTTCTTTTCGCTTAGACTTCACGATCCGTTTTCTGGTATCAAAGCCATGTTGGCAGATTGTGTACTCAGCATAAGCAGCTAAGTACATAATCTGTCTAGAGCATGGGAAAATTAAACTATTTTCGTATAAGAAGCATTTACCTTTACTCCTCTATGATTATACTTTTAATAAATTAACTTAATATATCATGTCTTATATTGGGGTTTACTTTTAGTATGGGGTATTCGTCTTCTCTAAAGTGTTTGAAGGAACCGATTAATCTCCGGTCTTAGACGTTGGTTAGCCTGAAAAGTGTGGTCTTAGCTAAGGTAAGCGTATGACCCTAATTGGTAGTCCCGTCACTAAGATAACACTGTCACCACTCTTATGGAGGCCAACAAAGATAGATCCAATGTCTTTGTCCCCAAACCCTTGGTCTGGGAAGAGGTCATCCATAATAACGAATGACACTTTGATGCTATCACTCAACCCATTCGTTTATACCCCGAAAAGTCTCAAATACAATGAGTTATTCAGCATCCTGATGGCTCGATTGATTTGAAATTCCTCGGCTTCGACACCCCTCGAAACTCTTCGTTTCGACGATCGGCCTCACACAGAGCTTCCACCTCAAAAACCCAGGAGGGAAGTGATGAAAATGATAATAACAATGACAAGGGCAAAGTAAGAGGAGTAGATTTCTCTGGCCCTGTCCCAAAAGTTTATTATCAGCAATCCACACATCATCGGTGAAGTAATTATCCCACCAATGTTTTATCATACCAGTGAAACCTGATACGATCATAGTAGCAGCCTCTTTATCCGTGGCTCCTCTTATTTTGTATGCGGTAATAGAAACGCCCATTTCATGGAGTTTGTTGTAAAGTATACCGGGCCGTCGGCTAGGTTACTTTGGATAACTCCTAAGAGTGAATCGTCAAAATTTAAAAGACGAGCATCTCTTAGTATAGCACAGACGGGAACGTCTAAACCTTGTCTAAAGAGTGGTTTAATGGCCACCTGGACAAGGCCAATATGCAGATAATGAAACTGACCTTTAAATCGGTTTATGATTGGTTATTTTAGTAATCATCTCCGGGGTTTTCAAGGATTGCTCAATTTTCTTGATATGAATATCTTGTTTAA
>NW_025815349.1:0-1770 GCF_002878395.1 Capsicum annuum | reverse complement strand
ATTTGGTCTTACCAATGCCCCTGTAGCTTTTATGGATTTGATGAACTGTGTGTTCAAGCAGTAGTTGGACATATTTGTCATAGTCTTCATAGATGATATTCTGGTCTATTCTCGCACAGAGCGTGATCATGCAGACCATCTCAGGATTGTTCTTCAAACTCTCATGGATTGCCAATTATTCACTAAGTTCAGCAAGTACGAATTTTAGCTAAGATCAGTAGCATTCCTTGGCCATATTATTTACGGTGATGGAATTAGAGTAGATCCTCAGAAAACCGAGGCAGTAAGAAACTGGCCCAGACTGTATCTTCATCAGATATTAGGAGTTTCTTAGGTTTGGTTGGCTATTATAGACGGTTTGTCGATGGATTTTCTTCTATTGCATCTCCCATGTCCAGATTGACTCAGAAGAAGATTAAGTTTCGGTGGTCAGATTCATGCGAGAAGAGTTTTCAAGAGTTGAAGACTCGACTCACCTCCGCTCCAGTTCAAGCTATTCCAGATGGTTCATACGGTTTTGTAGTCTATTGTGATGCATCCAGAGTGGGTTTAGGTTGTGTCCTCATACAGCACGGTAAGGTCATAGCCTATACCTCCAGACAGTTAAAGCTATATGAGAAGAATTATCCTACTTATGATCTTGAGTTAGCAGTGGTAATTTTTGCCTTGAAGATTTGGAGGCATTATCTCTATGGAGTTCATGTAGATGTCTTCACAGACCATAAAAGCCTCCAGTATGTCTTTTTCCAGAAAGATCTCAATCTTCGCCAGAGAAGGTGGTTAGAGCTCTTAAAGAATGACATGAGTGTTGTTTATCATTCGGGCAAGGCCAATGTTGTGGCCGACACTCTCAGTCGACTCTCTATGGGTAGTATTTCTCACATTAAGGATAGTATGAAAAAGATGGCTCAGGAGATCCATCAGCTTGCCAGATAAGGCATTAGCTTAGCCGATTCTTCAGAGGGTGGTGTATGTGTTCATAATAGTTCAGAGTCATCTCTAGTTTCTGAGGTAAAAGAGAAACAAGACAGGGATCCTAGCCTTGTCAAGCTCAAAGAGTCAGTTCAGAATCAGAAATTCGAGGTTTTCCCCCAAGGGGGAGATGGTGCTCTTTGTTGCCAAGGTCGTCTATGTGTTCCAGGTGTAGATGAATTGACACAGCGAATACTTCCAGAAGCTCATGGTGCGCGATACTCTATTCATCCAAGGGCCACTAAGATGTACTGCGACATGCGGGAGATCTATTGGTGGAGTGGGATGAAAAGAGATGTTGTAGAGTTTATGGCTAAGTGCTTTACATGTCAGCAGGTTAAGATAGAGCATCAGAAACCTAGTGGTTCCATGCACGACTTCACTATTCCTACTTGGAAGTGGGAAGAAGTTAACATGGACTTCGTGATGGGTTTTCTTAGAACTCGTCTTCAGCATGATTCAGTTTGGGTCATTATAGATAGAATAACCAAGTCAGCTCATTTCCTTCCTATTCGTACTTCTTATTCCGCCGAGAATTATGCCAAACTCTATATCAGGGAGTTAGTTAGGTTACATGGTGTTCCACTATCTATCATCTCAGATAGAGGTACCCAATTTACTTCTCACTTTTGGAAAGCATTCCAAAAGGGTCTCGGTACCCAAGTCCATCTCAGCATAGCATTTCATCCTCAGACAGATGGTCAAGCAGAAAGGACCATTCAGACTTTTAAATATATGCTAAGGGCATGTGCAATTGACTTCAAGGGAAGTTGGGATGACCACTTTCCTTTGATTGAG
>NW_025815348.1:0-6129 GCF_002878395.1 Capsicum annuum | reverse complement strand
TAAATCTTAATAGTCCTGAACCTTTAGGGGTCTTGAGGCTGAGTTTTATACGACATATGTTTCACGAACTATGCACACCTGATTCTCATCTTTAATGAGATACGTAGGCAGTCTTTCATGGATTCGGTGGTCCTAATAAAAAAACAAATTTTGAATTCTGACACATTAGTTTTCTCCAATATTAAAATAGTATTAAGGTGTTTGGTTTGTGGCTAAGCTAGATTCTCAACCCATGCAACAGAGGTTCAAAGAAAAAAGAAAGATGACACACAAAGAGGGTGTGAGGTCTGACAGTGAAGAAGAGCAAAATCAGTTGATTTCGCAAGAATTAGCATTAATGGAAGAAAATGAGTTATTGTAACAACAGATAGCGGAGATGTACCAAGCTTAGTTGAATGAACAAGTCTCGCCTTCCTCAATCCCTGGACTTTCTAATACGAATGATCCAAATTCCGCTCAAGCTCAAACTGGCAATCCAGTTTACCCACCTGGATTCATCCCCTGTGCTAATGTTTTTGGCACTGCTGGTACTTCTACCATAAGCCCATTAAATCCATCTATCACGAATAACCTGCTTTTCACTCCTATAGCACCAGCTACTACAGTTCCTCAATTGACAATATAGAAGGATATGGGTGAACCAAGTCATGATCAATTGTATCCCCTTGAAATGACTTTCAAACCCCCAAATCTACATTATCATGCTCATCAACACGATTCTCCTATCGTGATTGAGAATATTGTTAAAAGTGAAAAACGGGAAGAGATGACCAGGAAAGTGAGAAGCTTAGAGCAGAGTATGAGAAATATGCAAGGATTAGGAGGACCAAAAAGTGTTTCATACAAAGATTTATGTATGTTTCCTGACGTTCATTTGATGCTAGGGTTCAAAATGCCAAAGTTTGACAAGTACGGAGGGCACAATGATCCAGTGGCACACTTGAGGCATTATTGTAACCAATTAAGAGGTGTCGGAGGTAAAGAAAAATTACTCATGACTTATTTCAGCGAGATCCTTTTGAGTCTAGCCTCAGAGTGGTTTGTGGATTAGGACATCGATAAGTGGAGTAGTTGGGATGACTTGGCTAACGAATTCGTCCAACAATTTCAGTACAATGTGGAGTTGATTCCTGATGAGAAATCCCTAACTAATACAAAGAAGAAGAACAGTTAAAATTTTAGGGAGTATGCGAGTAAATGGCGTGAACAAGCTGCTAGGGTGAAACCGCCAATGAAAGAAAGCAGGATAGTGGAGTTAATTATTTAACCATAAGATAAAACATACTATCAACACTTGTTACCTATATTAGGTAAGCCATTTATTGAGGTCCTATGAGTGGGAGAGATAATAGAGGATGGAATTAAGACTAGTCACATTGTGAGTTTTGCAATATTGAAAGCGAATACTCAAGCAATTCAGAAGGGTTCAAAAAATGTTGGAGGGAAGAAGAATGACGAAGATGTAGCTGCTATTGTAGAAGAATAATGTGCGCGTCAAAGAAGACCACGTAGTCGTCACCCTCAGTCTCAAACATAAGTTCATGCCCAAGCTCCACATAATCACTCCCGAAATCCATTATACTTCATTCCCCCACCTTTATATCTAGTACATAATGCACAACCACATATTCAACCCCCATCTTACCCACAATGGCATGCACCAACTCCTCAGAGTCATTCTTCAATTCCACAAATATACCAAAACCCTTCTAGGCCGATTTTCAATCTGAGATAGATAATGAAATAAAACAATAGCTGAGGGATAGTTTCACACCAATTGTAGAGTCATATACCAGATTATTCCAGAGATTGGTACAGTGGGGCATGATCACTTCTCTCCTTGGGTACACTCCTAATCAGTGTTCAAAAAACTTTGATCCTAATGTACAATGTGCATATCATTTTGATGTTCAGGGTCATAGTATTGAAGATTGTCAGGATTTGAAAAGAGAAATTGAAAAGATGATTCAAGATAAATCAATTATGGAGCAAAACTTTGATAGTGAGGAAAACTCTAGTGATGCCAACATGCAAACCAGTGGCTAAGATATCAAGTGCAACAATTGAAAAGTCACTCATCTCCTCGCTAGGATGAATATTTTATAGTTTGTTTTGTTTTTGTTTCTATTTTTTGAATTACTTCAAGGTTGTAGTTCTTAATCTATCTTGTTTTATTTTTTTTGTCGTCTTTGTTTAGGCCCTTCTATGTTTCTTCCAATGAAATGTGGTGTCCCTTTTTGTTTTGTCTTATTTTAAATTTGTTTGTTTATTTTTTTATGCAATTCATTTCATATTGATTCTAGTCCTATGACATGCCAACAGAATTTTCAGCCAGATCTTAAAATCTAGTTTAATCATGAAACATTGAATTAGAGGGCTACAGTTAGAAGAAAAACACATATGAGAAATAGGTAGAATGTTAAGACATTTGGTGACCATGTTGAAGCCTTTTTTGAAAATTAAGGCAATTATTTTGAAAACCAAAAGAATAACTTGGTCATTAATTGAAAGACATGTCTCAATTAGGTCAAATAGTGAATGCGAGATCCCTATTCAAGAGAAACAGAAAGATAATCTGCTCCACAAAAGCATGAGTCATTCGATATGAGGGATGTACAACAAAGGTAGAGTTGTAGGTTTGACAAGTGAAAAAGAAGAAGTGGAACACATGCTTAGTTAAAGTTAGAGTTGTTAAATTGTCACACATTATCTTCATCTCCCACTTTCATATTGCAAGTTATGTTCTTGCATTTTCAAGGATTGATATGATGAAGACATTTTATTTTGCCATCCAAATATTGTGTCATCCTTTGTTTACCTTATTTGAGCTTTATTGTTATTTCCTTTCATACCCCTCTTTTGGAATCAAGATAGAGACAACAAAGCTCGAAAGAAAAGTGTTGAACAAAAGACTAGAGTCAGAAAAGTTTCAAAAAAAAAGTGAAGAAAATGTGGCAAAAAGAAAGGAAAGAGAAAAAGAGTCAATAACAAATGAAAAAAATAGAATCAAGCAAAAGAAAAAGTTGCCTGAACTACGTTTGACCTGATTCTTGCTATGACAAGATATGTAGGCAGCCCTACTCTGGGATTTGGTCCAACCAAGTAAAAAAAATTTAATTTACCCAGCATGAAATAAAACTGGGGAAAAAACTTATTTCCTTAAGATTCGATTCCAAAAGTTGTATGTGTCACCTAATGTCATGTATATTTTTGAGTCTCATGTCGTCCTTTCTTTCTCACCCTATTCAAAAGTCAAATCACAACCAAAAAAGGACCTTCAGATCAATCTTTGAGAATGTCAAGGCTAAGCATATATGGGTATATGAGGTTTCATATTGTGGGCACCATAAGGTGATAGTATGTTGTGAGTTAAGTAAAAATGAGAGAGTCTTATGGATCAAAATCTTCATGGGCACCATAAGGCTACAGTGAGTTGTGAGAACAATAAAAAATGAGAAAGTTTTATTGGTGGAAATCCTCATGGACACCATAAGGCGACGGTGAGTTGAGAAATAAATGATAATGAGATAGTTTCTTTCGTGAAAATCCATTGAGGTGCCACTAGCTGAAGGAGGATTGTAATTTAGAGGGAGCATGTTCAAGAATGGCTCCATTTAAAATTCAATGAGTGGGCAAAAGTTGATAGCGATTAGTTTGGATAGATCAATTTGTTTAATTCAAAATGCATGCCGTAATCACTATAGTCAGCTGCCACACCCAGATAAAATTTTCTATTTGACATTTTTGAAAAAAAGAGATGTCTATTGTCTTTTTCTATTCTTTTTGTTATTATTATTTTTTACTTTTTATTTTTGAATTTTTTTCATCAAAAGAAAAATTATTGTCATCTTTTGCGTATTTTTTGAGTCAAATTCATGAAAAGACAAGCGAGGAAGGACTTCAAAACTGGCTACCAGCTTCTTCAATTGCACAAAGCAAGACAAAAATCCAACACGTGAAAGATACATGATGTCGAAATAAGGCATGCAGAAAGTTTTGTCAACAGACAAGTCTAGAAACTCATGAAAATACCAAGGTTCAAAGGGGTTTATCTGAGAAACATGGAAAAACATAGATACTGTGTTTGTATTAGGGTCACTCTTAATAATATGAATTTGGGTCAGTAAAGCAACAAGTCAATGGCATATGCTAATGGTTGTAAGCAAGGTTAAATGAGACGAGGGCAAGAGTGATCGCCGCGAAAGTTAAAGCCACAAACTAGCCACCATGTTTTAAACTCATAAGTTTTCTTTGATGAAACAGAAAACATATTACCTTCAAAGCAAGGACTTCAGAGCATAAATATCAAGGGCTGCAGTGCCTCACTTTTACAAATACTGGAAGCAATGTTGCTACACAGGTTTGAAAATCAAATCATGGTAAAAATTCATCATCCTATATCCCTCGGAGACACAATTTCTTGTCCAGGGATTTTAGTTTTCAATTGCTAGGTGATACATTTCTTAAATTGAACCTTCACTTCTAGAAGATGTATATTCTAGTCAATTCATTCCCCTTGACTCTTAGAAGACGTATCTTCTGTTCGAGTCATTCCACTTGATTCATATAAGATGTACCTCTTTGTCGAGTCATTCAACTTGATTCCTATAAGACGTACCTTTTAGTCGAGTCATTCCCTTGATTCCTATAAGACGTACCTTTAAGTCGAGTAATTTTTCTTGATTCCTATAAGACGCACCTTTTAGTCGAGTCATTCCTCTTGGTTCCTATCAGACATATCTTTTGGTCGAGTCATTCCCTTTGATTCCTAGAAGATGTACTTCCTAGTCGAGTCATGCCCCTTGATTCCTATAAGATGTACTTCTAGGTCAAGTCATTACCCTTGATTCCTATAAGACATACCTTTTCGTCGAGTCATTCCCCTTGATTCATATAAGAGGTACCTTTTCGTCGAGGTATTTCCCTTGATTCCTAGAAGATGTACTTCCTGGTCAAGTCATTCCCCTTGATTCGTAGAAGATGTACTTCCTAGTCGATTCAATATTCTTAATTCTTAGAAAATGACTTTTTAGTCAAGTCATTCTCTTTGACTTTTAGAAAATGTACTTTCTAGCCGAATCATTCCAATTAACCCATAGAAGATGAATTTCTTTGTCCGGGGTTTTCAAGTAGTTATGATGTGACTTTCACAAAAGTCTCTAATGATAAAATGGGGCAAAATTTTAATTTCTGTTGTTTGGAACTTTACTTTTTCAGAAAATAGAATATCTCTTTATAATAATCTTTATTTGGGATAATTTTCTTTTTAGTTTTGATGTGATTTCAGGAGACCACCCTTAAGAACAGAGTGAAGGAAAAATTAAGTCCAGGAGTCCGTCTGAAAAGCAGGGTGAAGAAAAAGTAAGTCCAAAAGTCTGCCTGAAGAACAGGGTGAAGGAAAAAGAAATCCACGAGCCCGCTTGAAGAACAGGGTGAAGAAAAAGAAAGTCCAGGAGCCCGCCTGAAGACCAGGGTGAAGGAAAAGTAAGTCCACGAGCCCGCCTGAAGAACAGGGTGAAGGAAAAGTAAATCCAGGAGCCCGCATGAAGAACAGGGTGAAGGAAAAACAAGTCCACGAGCCCGCCTGAAGAACAGGGTGAAGGAAAAGCAAGTGCAGGAGCCCGCCGAAAGAACAGAATGAAGGAAAAGTAAGTCCAGGAGCCCACCTGAAGAATAGAATGAAGATTGACAAGTTCAAGTCAGAAAAAAAGTTTAAAGAATAAATCAATTATCAAGTTCCTCTCTAATGCAAAAAGCCAATGAGAAGGAATATTTCGTGTTTCAAGTTCAACTCAGAATAACGACTATCTCACCATTTGAGAAGTCATGAAGATTCAAGTCAAGATTCTAGAAAAACAACATATATAGGATCTTTCACTTGTATTTTCATTTTATTTTTTTGTTGTTCATTTCAATGTAAAAGCAGAAAGTCGAAAACCGAAAACTCGATGGAACCTCACTAGATCTTTAACTCGTTCTCTCATCATTTTATCTCTGAACTACACGTGACCTAATTCCCTTATAACTCAGGATATGTAGGCGGTCCAAAATCAGGACTCGGTCACATCTTTTATTTTATTTAATTTTATTTTATCCTCACTTTTCAAAAAATTGGAGGATCAAAAATTA
>NW_025815347.1:0-2185 GCF_002878395.1 Capsicum annuum | reverse complement strand
TTAGTGTTGACTGTCATTTTTAGATGAATTTTTCGTTTCTTTGTTTTAAAAGGGGGCATTCACTGTCTTTTCTTTCTTCTCTTTATTTTAATTTTATCTTTCTTGAGTCAGTTATCAAAACAAAAATTGTCATTGTTTTTTTTGTTTCTTGTCTTTGAGTCAAGTCTGTGTCAAAACAAGTGAGAAAAGATTTCAAAACTGGCTACCAGCTTCTTTAATTGCACAAAGCAAGACAAAAGCTAGCATATGAAAGAGACATAATTGTGAGCCCAAAAAGGGCATGCAGAAAGTTTTGTCAACAGAGAAGTCGGGGAACTCATGAAAATACCAAGGTTTAAAGGGTTTATTTGAGAAACACGACAAAGCAGAAATACTGTGTTTGTTTCAGCGTCACTCTTAATAAGCTGAGTTTGAGTCAATGATACAGCAAGTCAATGACATATGCTAATGGTTGGAAGCAAAGATAAATGTGACGGGGCCAGGAGCAATTGCCTCAAAAGCCAAAGCCACAAACTAGCCACCATGTTTTTAAACTCACAAGTTTTCTTTGTATGTACTAGGAATACATGTTGCATTCAGATCAAGGATTTCAGAGCCTAAACATCAAAGGCCGTAATTTCTCACCTCAACAAATGTAAGAGGCAAGGTTGCTGAACAGGTTTGGTAATCAAAACCATGGTAAAACTTATAATTCAAGATCTCTAGGAGACACACTTCCTTGTTTTGGTAATTCAAGCAGCTTTGGTAAGGAGACGCACTTCATTGTTTTGATAATTCAAACAACATTGATAAGGAAACACACTTCCTTGATTGGGTAATTCAAATTTTGCTTCTTAGGTAATGCACTTCCTAACTTAAGTTTTGACTCCTATAAGACGTACCTTTTAGTCGAGTCATCCCCTTTGATTCCTATAAGACGTACCTTTTAGTCGAGTCATTCCCTTTGATTCCTATAAGACGTACCTTTAGTCGAGTCATTCCTATTGATTCCTATAAGACGTACCTTTTAGTCGAGTCATCCCCTTTGATTTCTATAAGACGTACCTTTTAGTCGAGTCATTCCTATTGATTCCTATAGGACGTATCTTTTAGTCGAGTCATCCCCTTTGATTCCTATAAGACGTACCTTTTAGTCGAGTCATCCCCTTTGATTCCTATAAGACGTACCTTTTAGTCGAGTCATTCCTATTGATTCCTATAAGATGTACCTTTTAGTTGAGTCATCCCCTTTGATTCCTATAAGACGTACCTTTTAGTCGAGTCATTCCTATTGATTCCTATAAGACGTACCGTTTAGTCGAGTCATTCCAATTAACTCACAGAAAATCCATTTCTTTGTTTGGCATAATTTTTTTTTCCAGTTTTGATGTGATTTTAGGAGCATGCCCGAAGCACAGGGCGAATAAATGGAAAACCAAGCAACAAGGTGAAGAAATTGAAAGTTAAACAGATTGAAAAATAGCAAGTCAGAAGCCCGCCTACAGAACAGGGGGAAAAAATTGAAACCATAGAAACAAGTTGATGAAATAGCAAGTCAGGAGCCCGCCTGCAGAACAGGGTGATGAAACTCAAGTCAAGAGTCCAAAAGAAGCTGTATAGATAGGAATTTTGTAATTTTAAAGCATAGAAACATAGAAACAAAATTTAAAGCATAGAAACAAGTTGATGAAATAGCAAGTCAGGAACCCGCCTGCAGAACAGGGTGAAGAAATTGAAAGCATAGCAACAAGTTGATGAAATAGCAAGTCAGGAACCCGCCTGGAGAACAGGGTGATGAAACTCAAGTCAAGATTCCAAAAGAAGCTGTATAGATAGGATTTTTGTAATTTCATTTATGTTTTAACTTGTATTTTTCATTTTTGATGTAATAACAGAGCCGCGAACCGAAACCTCGATGGAACCTCACTCGACTCTCCAACTCGGTATAGTCCACTTCTCATCCAACCCTTTGAGATACTTGTGACTTAATTCCCTCGTAACTTGGGTGGGTAGGATTTCCTAAGTCAGGACTCGATTGTCCTTCTTCTTTCTGTTTCTTCCTTTGAATAATGGTCGGGACAAAATTTTGTCTCGTAGTCTACTTCTTTATCTGAAAACACTTTGCGTTTACATTCAAAGGGGGCATGATGTAGACACCTAATTTTGTCCCTCCCCGATATCAATTTTATTTATTTTTACCTCACTT
>NW_025815346.1:0-1185 GCF_002878395.1 Capsicum annuum | reverse complement strand
AGATCACAGGAAGGGAGTCGCCCTCAGTATCAGGATTGTTCGTCTATACCAACACGTCATCTGCTAGTGCTCCCGTGCCTAGAGGTAGGCAGGAGCAAAGTAGCAGGTCATATGCATCCAGGTCCCTTTACAGTGCTGGCAGTAAGCCAAATTATCCCCTATGTCTTAAGTGTGGTAGGGCTTATTCGGGTAAGTGTTGCGGTGAGAAGAGGGGTTGTTTCTAGTGTGGTGACATGGGTCACAGAGTTATAGATTGTCCACAGGATGGACAAGGGTGTCGTGACTATCGCCCTCAGACCCAGACTTCGACTATTAGTGAACCAGTTCTAGTGACTCGCCTAGCCCTAGCTCAAGGAGCCTCTTCTAGCAATGCTGGCAGGCAGTGCCAGAATAGATTCTATGCTTTACCGTCTCACCTGGAACAAGAGGACTCTCCCAATGTTGTTACTGTTATGCTTCGTATATTTTAGTTTGAAGTGTATGCTTTGTTGGATCCTGGATCCAGTTTCTCATTTGTTACACCTTTGATTGCTGTGAATTTTGAAATGAGTCCTGAGATTATTCCTGAGCCTATCCTAGTTTGTACCCCAGTGGGTGATTCGATTGTTGCCCAGAAAGTGTATAAAAAGTATCCTATTACCGTTTTTCATAGAGTCTTGTTGGCTGATCTGATTGAGTTAGACATGGTAGATTTTGATATGATTCTGAGTATGGACTGGCTGTATTCTTCTTATGCCTCTATTGATTGTTGGACCCGAGTGGTCAAGTTTCAGTTTTTGGGTGCATCCGTGTTTGAGTGGTCTGGGAATTCTGTGCCACCGAAGAGTCATTTTATCTCTTACCTTAAAGCTAGAAAGCTTATTTCCAAGGGGTGTATTTACCATTTGGTTAGAGTCAAAGACACTATGTCTGAGACTCCAACTTTCCAGTCTTTAAACGTCGTTAATGAGTTTTCTGATGTCTTTTCGGATGATATCCTAGGGATACCTCCTGATAGAGAGATAGAGTTCATGATTGATCTGCTTCCCGATACTCAGCCATTTCTATTCCTCTTTACCGTATGACCTCTGTAGATCTTAAGGAGTTGAAAAAGCAACTCAAAAATCTACTAGATAAGGGATTCATAAGGCCCAGTATTTCTCCTTGGGGTGCTCCTGTGTTGTTTGTGAGAAAGAAAGATGGCTC
>NW_025815345.1:0-1312 GCF_002878395.1 Capsicum annuum | reverse complement strand
GATACAACCACTCGAAGATGGGTTAGCGAGTGAATGCCAACAAGTACTCAGGATAAGGATAAAATAATGCCAACCTTTAAACCCACATAAACAAACATGTGCATTCACAATAATGCATATATATATATGTATATATATATATATATATAACTACAATTAACCAATTTAGGGTTCCATTAAAACCATTTAACCATTTAAAACCATCCAAAACAATTTAGGGTTCCATTACCATTTTATACTATGCAAATTTTTCAATAAAAGTTCAACAATGTAACAAAAGCATTCTTATAGGCATTTTATCAAACATGTTGAGGGAACATAGTTTCCAAAACCAAAACCAAGTACCAATTAACCATTCCCATGCAACCACACATGTTCAAACCACCACTAAAACATGAAAAACCATAGTTAAGACATGGGAAAACCATAACCAACCATTTATAACTAAAACCCCCAATATATAATTCAAACCCAAAACCATAACACAATTATGCCATGAAAACCATACATTAAATAATACTTTTAGTTGATCTAACAATGAAGGAGGAGTAAATTGCCTTAGATTACAAAAAAAAATAGAGAGAAACCACCATTGTAAGCCCCTAATTGATCCTATTGATGAAACCCTAGCCTTCTTTGACCCAAGAGTCTTAAGAGAATTTTAGAGTGTTTAAGAGAGTTTGATTGATTTCGAATAGGTTAATGAATAACCAAAGAGGTGCTTTATGTCATGGGGACTTAAGAGGTTAAGAGGTGAAATGGCCAGATTACCCCCAAACTTAAACTGTATAAAATTCCCATAGGAGGGTATGACTGTACCCCCTCAAACCATACCTTACCATACTATTAGTACCCATCACTCATACCCTAGGTATCTCTTGGACCCCAACTCTATCAAATATATGACCACCAAGGCAACTCATACCCAAGCATACGACTAGTACCGCTAACCCATACCCATAACAGAATCAAGGGAGGTTGGGCACTACCTAATATATAAGTTGGACCATACCACTCGTACCCTATCCTTAACTCACGTGAGCCACTTGTACTTAGATCTATGTTAAGTTATTAAGTTTTAGATTAATTAAAGTAAAATCCACCCTAACGACCCATCGGCAACCATACTCATACCCACTTAGTTGTATCCATACTAAAAACTCAACCACCCAACACTGGACAACATACGGTTGAGTCACTTGACCCGTACCCCTACCATACGACTAGTATAGTGAGTCTTGATATCTAGAAAGTCCAAAACCCAGGAAATTTCTAAGGACCAGATCCTTGGGTATTTCAAACATATGCTGCA
>NW_025815344.1:0-2535 GCF_002878395.1 Capsicum annuum | reverse complement strand
TTTCTCATATCACATACTCAAAACAATCAAAGTAATAATCACTACTCACTTCTGTGCTATATTGTCTTATAATATATTTTTTGACGTTCAATATTTGAATAACGCGTGATAAGATCTACTACTACATAAATTCCAATACTTTGGTGAGTCCACATCATTAGAAGAATAGTATCATTATTTTATTTATTTTCAAACAGTTAAAGTTAATTGGGGGATTGTCCTAGCAACTCATTTTATTAAAGGATTTAAGGCATATAATTAGATATTTAGCTTTTGTGGTTTTGAATCTAGGTATTATTAATTGTTGATGTATTAATTCATTATTCATTTTAGGTTCCACATAGTGTTGTTACATTTTTTATTTTTCTTTTCATAGTGTTATGCTAGTCCATAAGTTAGTGTGTTATGACTAGAGTGTAGTCTTGGATCACAAAAAAGTTGGTATCAGAGCATCAGGTTTAAAATGTCCTAGGATGTTTAAAAGTCATATTAAGTAGAATTTTGTTCATAGGTGTAAAGTGCGTCATACTTATGAGTGAGAGGCTATGAAATGTTTTAGAAAAATTTTACTTCTCTCAGGTTCATCTTGGGTGTTAGATTATGAACTCTATCTAAACCTTCTTCTAACTCGTGTTATGCAAGTTTTCAAAAATTCCTCCCAAGAGAACTACTACAAGGAGAGACAGAATTGGTAACGGTAATGGAAATAAACTATCACCAGTAAATTCTTTGAATGAACAAGTCTCCCATGTTGGATTTAGGGTTGCTTTAACAACATTATCCCAGTCCATGACCACCTAGAATAACCAGAAGGCTATTTTACTGGCCAACACAGTAGTGAATACGATGGTCGCAAGAGTTTGGGACTTTACTCGGATAAATCCTCTGGAATTTGTAGGTCTATGTTTTAATAGCATCCATAAGTTGGATAGTACTTAGAAAGTTACTAAGATCATATGTGTCACTCTAACTGAAAGTTACTAAGATATCTTCCTGCAAGATACTATGAGGGTTGATACATCTCATTTGAGTTTTCCTACTAGCGAGGGTTGATGGAATAGCTTTCTATCAGAGAGGGTTAACTCACAGCTTTTCTCTACTCGTGACAGGATATCGACACCCTTCTAGCTGGGGTCACAGGTTGGACCCCAATTAGTTTAGAAAGAGACATATCAGTTAGATGATTACTTCTATAGTCTCAGTTTCAGTCTCAGTCTCAGAATAGAACTCAGTTCAGTTCTACAGATTCAGGACTATTAGAATAGTCACTCAGCTCAGATGAAACTCAGTCTAGTTCCACAAAATTAGGAATGTCAAACACAGTGATTCAATTATTAGTAATTCAGTATCAACATACTTAGATAATAGTTAATCCGTATTCAGATTTAGCACTCAGTATTATCACGATCTTAGTTACACTATACGTATTCATATATGTACTCTTACTTAGTCATACTCATGTTATTCAGTTATTATTGTTCATGCATATGAACTCATGCATTTCAGCCTACCTCACTGAGCATACCAGTACATTCAAAGTACTGACGCATGCCTTTCTTTTATGCTATGATGTTTTATATCATAGGTTCAGACCCACGGGCTCCAGAGCACCCTTAGCAGTTCTGTTTCTCAACAGATAGCATAGTGGTGAGAACTTATAGTTTGAGGACATAATTGTTTTTAGTATTGCAGTTCATTTTTAGCAGTCGAAGTTAGTTGGGGGTTTGTCCTAACAAATCCACAGTTCAAACAGTTAGAGGCTTTTTTAGACTAGAGTATTTTCAGTTAATTGTTCAGTTTTCTTTCAGTATTGATTTTCAATTTTGGATATTGTGATACCATATTTAGCATTATTCAGTATAATTCAATATTGAACCTTATGGAAAGTTTCTACCTATTTTCACATAATTATAGTATTATTATTTAGTTGTCATAGCAGGTACCAGTCATGGGTTAGCTTGTGGTCGGGTACAGACTTAGGGCATTACAATAAGTAAGTTTGTGTCAGGTGCTTCTGAGGATGTTGTCAAAGAGTGTAGAAATCCTATGTTGGTTAATGATATGGACATCTTCAGGTTGATGATTCATGATAAATATATTGAAGAAGATAAAATGAAGGAGAAGGAAAGAGAAAGAGAGTAAGAAGGCTAGGAAAAATAGCTTGAGTAAGAAGGCTAGGAAAAATAGCTTTAGTTTCTCATAGTAGAGGTTAGATGGTGTTAATAATTTTTAGTTCCGCTAGAAATATTTATCTCCAGCCTCATCTTTTGATAGTGCTCCAGTGCCTAAGTTCTAGCAATATAAGTGGGATAGAGCACTAGTCTCTAATTCCCAAAGTAGTGTGAATAGTGTGTTCGTACCAACTCGGATAGCAAAGTGTGTGGTAAAAACTATAAGGGTAAGTGTATGACTAGTAGTGATGTTTGTTTTTTGTATGAAAAGTCAAGCCACATATCGAGGGAATGTCTAGTATCTTCATAAAGAGGAAAGGATACTCGTTAGTAGAGTAAGTATAACTCTTCAACAGCTTCAACT
>NW_025815343.1:0-3823 GCF_002878395.1 Capsicum annuum | reverse complement strand
GTTTGTTTATATGTGGATGATATGTTAATCATCAGTAGAGACATTTCTGACATAAATGCAACAAAACGAATGCTCGAGAGCAAGTTTGATATGAAAGACCTCGGAGTTGCAGATGTGATCTTAGGAATAAGAATCCATCGAACTCCACAAGGGTTAGCATTGTCACAGTCTCATTATATCGAAAAAGTACTTGACAAGTTCAAGTATATGGAATTCGGTATTACCAAGACTCCATTGGATGTGAACTTTGCAATTCGAAAGAATGAAGGTGAAAGTGACTCGCAATTGGAGTACGCAAGAGTATTGGGATGTTTAATGTATATAATGAACTGTACACGACCATACATAGCATGTGCTATCAGTAAATTGAGTCGGTATACGAGTAATCCCAACAAAACTCATTGGATGGCATTGAAAAGAGTTTTGGGGTATCTTAAATACACTCAAGATTATGCTTTGCATTATAATAAATATCCTGCGGTACTTGAAGAATATAGTGATGCAAATTGAATCACCGGATCAAACGAAGTAAAATCCACAAGTGGATATGTATTTACTATCGGTGGAGGAGCAGTTTCTTGAAAATCATCCAAACAAACTTGTATCGCTCGCTCTACAATGGAATCTGAACTTATCGCATTAGATAAAGCCGGTGAAGAAGCAGAATGGCTCCGGAATTTCTTGGAAGATATTCCGTATTGGCCCAAGCCAGGGGCACCAGTATGTATACACTGTGGTAGCCAAGCGGCAATAAGTAGGGCAGAGAGCATGATGTACAACGGTAAATCTCGTCACATACGACGGAGACATAATACCGTTAGAAAACTTCTCTCTAGTGAAATTATCACTATTGACTATGTAAAGTTAAAGGATAATGTGTCGGATCCACTTACAAAAGGCCTATCTAGAGAAGGAGTGGAAAGAACATCCAAGGGAATGGGTTTAAAGCCTAGGACGAGTCAACATGGCGGTAACTCTAACTAGCAGACTGGAGATCCCAAGAGCTAGGTTCAAGGAGATCAAACAAAGTTGTGTCTGACAACATTGTCAATTACCCAACCCATTCTCATGATGTAGACAATATATAGTAAACTAGGATAAGACTTAAGGTGAAAAGTCTTTTAATGATTATCTAAATTTGACAGATTTGACCAAACAGTTTAATCTACAGGATTGAACGTTTAGAAATCACCTATGTGAGGGCGAAGTGGAAGCCGCTTCAAAAAGAATGTTAGTAAAGGCCTATTCTCAAAGCTCTCATGAAACCAAGACGTGTTCATGGTTGAAAAGAACAAAACCACGAGAACCATAAACGTTAAAAGGTTGGTTGTGTGACATGTATTGTTTAGGTGTACATTAAAGCTCGACGGTTCGAAGATATCAAATCTACCGATTGACCGAGTGCATCCGATGCATGTTCACTACGGAAAGTTCAAGGAAAACCCACTTATCCAGATGCAATCAGTCTTTGCTTGATGATCACGTACTTATCCGTAAAACTTTTACGAAAAATAATCATTCCTCATTCATGTGGGGGATTGTTGGGTTCATATAGTAAATGAGAAGTGTGAATGGAAAATGGAGAAAACCAAATGGAAGAGAAAAATTGAGATCATACCAATATGGAAAGTATACTCAAAAATAGGAAAGCTTACTAAATTCTCCCACATTGGTGGGAGAAAGAAGCTTTAAAGTGTTTATATTGTGAAACACACTCTCACATGGATAAGTGAGGCAAGGAATAAGAGATGCCTCGTGCCATCGTCGTCGTTGCTCGCTCGGCTTCGGATTTGGATTTGGATTTGGAAAATGATCGATCGATGAGATCTATCTTTTTGAAAAAACTTTATTTTTACTGCAGAGTTTCGGAACTCCATTTATATACAAGCAGCATGCAGTAACAGTGAAACAGTAACAGATGCAATGGTTTGAACAAGAAATGTTTCGAACTGATATTTAGTTTCAGAAGGATGCAACCCTTCTGAAAATGACACAATGTTTCGTGAACTGACATGACTGTTTCGGAACAAACACACTGATTCGCATGAAATGACATGACTGTTTCAGAACAAACACACTCCTTGATGAACAGACATGAATTTACAGAAAAGGTGCAACCTTTGAAGTGAACCATTGCCTCTTTTCAGAAGAGGTATGTTATGGCTATAAAAACCTGCTTTCTTCCACAAGTTTTGGGACGAAAATTTCAGAATAAAAAATACTTCTTGTCTTCCAAATTACTTTGTGTGATCAATTGAAACGTTCTGTGCGTTCGAAGATATTCAACCGTTTGAGGTACCACTACAGTTGGTCTGTTTAGCCATTTTATCCTAGGGAGGAAAAATTCCACAACCTCGGGTACAGTGAGGGGGATTATTTACTTAAGGAAACTCCGTGAATTTGGACGACTTGGCTATTTTCTGTTTCATTTATTTTTCTGAAAAATAAAATACACCTCTTAGAAAGGTCATTTTGATCTTGTGTTAAGGGTATTTTTCATTGTGTTCTTGTTTATAAACTTGAACTACCTGAGATTGTTGTTCTGCATATACAGATTCTGTGTACCCGAAGTACAAACGAAAAATAACAGTAAAATCGTGGGATAATAGGTCGAATTCAAAGTTTAAGTGTCTTTTTGAAAATCCCGGCCAACATAGGGGGTAATTATGTATTTACTCTAAAAAAAAAATAATGTGACATGGCATTCTATTAGGAGAGAGAAGAATGTTGGTATTGTGTCAAGTATATTTTGAGGAAAATAGGAATAGTTGAGTGATATTGTGGTCCTAAAAAAATAAAAGTGATATTATTAGGCAAATTCCCAAATATGGGTGATTATTTAGGGAATTTCTCCCATAATGATAAAGTTGAGACAAAACCACAAGTCAGTGACCATCAAATCCTTCAGATCAGTTAAACTAAGTATTTTGAACCGAGTAACTACAAGTTTATCAACAAGAATTCAGCAGCAATTGTGCTGGCATAAGTTCCGGATTCATAAGCATATGTATGTATCGGGTTCATCCGAATTGATATGTGTTAAATGAGTGTAATTGAGAAATTAAATGAGCATCTAGGTGTTAGTTAGGTTACCTCCAAGGCTTTGGAAGGTTGAAGCCATTGTTGAGGAACCCTAAGATCTTCAATTAACTGATCAGAGCCGTAGTCTCCATTGCTTTGAGCATTTAAAAGCCAGAATCTTGTCCTAATTCTATCGCCAGAAGAAAATCGACGTCGCTCAAAAAATGGGCGCATCGTTTCACTGTGATAATAATATTGACTTGTGATTGTTCTGATCTTTTTGACGCTAACATCAACTTGTGCTACGCCAACACAGTAACAGCTCCACACTGAGAGCAATGGCCACGCCATTTTATGTTTTGGATAAACAACACTGAACAAAATAATAAGGGAATGTTTGGAAATTAGGAAATAGGAAAATATGTTTCTCCAGACACAAATGCATTATATAAATTGAAATATTACAGATAGTGATAAAGAAATTACTAGTAATAACTTGTGATGTCACTAATCCTCCGTTTGGATGGTGGTTTTCCACGGTACAATATGGTATTGTTATTAAGAGTCATAATTATTTGATTTTACTTAAAATCTATGGTATGATATGATTTAATTTTATAGTTTGGTAAACATGAAAAACCCCGTTTTACATAATCACCAATTTGGTGGTCTCCCGTGATTTGCTTTTTTTAATGCGCTTACTTAGTATTATATAATCCTATTTTTTCAATCACCTTATATTATTTAACTTCACCTCCTACTCCGACCCCCTACCCTCAGCCTCAACCCCCCCCCCAAACCC
>NW_025815342.1:0-1379 GCF_002878395.1 Capsicum annuum | reverse complement strand
GCTAGAAGGTAAAAATCAACGGAGCAATAATGGAAGAGAAAGAAAACAAGATAGAAAACAAAATGTGAATAGTATTCTTGACTTTACTTTACGTAAAAATATTGTATATCTTTATTAGGTTAGAATTTTTTGGCAAGTGCCATTATTAAAGTTTTGTCTTTTTATACTTTAAGTCTAGTCTAGTTTAATCTAGTCCTTTTCTTCTTTTTGAAAAGGAAGACTTTTTTTGTAAAAAGTAGGAATAATATTGTTTACATGTAAAACGTGTAAAATAGTAATAATTTTTTTCCTTCTATAAATATGTAAGTCATCCGGCTAAGTTAAAGGCAAGACTTTCATGTGGCAAGCCTTCTCTCTTGTACACAAACAACTTTTGAATATTTAATAAAATCAGGTATATTTCAAAGGAAAGCTATGGATAAACAAAACCCAGAATTATCAAACCTACCAGAACAGGTATATTTATTTACGATTATGAATAGCTAAATTTATAAATTTCTGACAATCATGATATGATAAAATAAGTTCATGTTAGTTACTTTATAGTAGAATTATTCGAAGAATAGCATGTTAATAAGTTCATTAGCAAAGTGGAAAAGGAGAAAAATCCCTAAGAACTATGCCATCCTAAAGGTGAAATTGGTGAGGCAAGAAAGACGTGATAGAAGAGTAGCCAGAGTAAAGGTGCTATTTAAGGAAAAAGTATTCAGATTACTATGCTAATAGTGACCGAAGAACATGTTACTTAAGAATAATCTAGTATATAGTAATCTAAAATGATCATATTTTGTTATGTACGATTGAAGGAAATATTTTGAAAAAGCATTATATGAAAAATGAATACTTATTTACCTGGCGAAATGGTAGATAAATTTAAAATACTTGTTTTGTATGTACTTAAGGATTTAGAAAATATAAATATAAGAAAAATCAAATGGAAAAAAATATTTGGTAAATATTTTATTACTAGAATAAATTATATACCACACCTACCTACCTACTCTTACAAATATCTACATGCCAAACCTACACATCAACCATGATAAATTACGTATATTTAGAATATTGAAAAATAGATATGAAAAGTATACAATTAATAGAAAGACTAATGAAAACAAATCTAGAAAAATATATGAGAACTAAAGATACAAAATATATAGAATTCCTTAATGAAAATATACAAGAATTATTAAGATTAAAACAAACAACCAGTAAATATTATGATAAAGCATTTAATAAACTATAAATTACTAAAATCCAATTTCAAGTTATCCAAGTTATTCGTAGAAATCTACACATCATATGAACAATATGGCATGCTATATATCTGATGAAATTAAGATACTTGTTTTATATATCATTAAAGACTTAGAAATAGA
>NW_025815341.1:0-2047 GCF_002878395.1 Capsicum annuum | reverse complement strand
CCTACATATATGCTGCAATTTTCCGCAAAGACACCAACGAACACTTCACAACAGATACAATACTGTTGGGTTATTGAGTCTTTTTTCCTTCATATGTGGATAAATGAAGCCAATTTGGACGAATCCACTTTTGACCATAGGCCCATTACTATGGGGCATATATATTGATCTGTTTAGGTCTTATTCACCATCACAAAAAAGAGAGTTTTTAGCAGCCAAAGAGAGAAAAACAAAGCTGATTTTCACACCTAAATTTCAACCACAACTGTCAACTTCAAATTACGATTTTCACTTCGTTTCTTGTCCGATGGAGCTGATTTTTGGAATTCTTGTTCCTCTCACCTCAATCTTTGATTAGGAACTGACGGAGCTTGATTTGGTAGCCTGTAGCTCCTGTTCTTTATTTCCAAACAGTAGCTGAATTTTTGGTGCTTTCACTCCTTTATTTCTCTAGTGTTTGGTGCTGTGGTTTATGTATTATTTCTTGTTGTTTGGAACTTATTGTTTGGCCATTTTGGAAGACAATATTGTAACTCTTTTGTGATTATAGTGGAGGTTTTGGTCCCGTATTTTTTTACTCTTCACACTAAAGGGTTTTCCACGTAAATCTTGTGTCTCATGTGATTGCCTTTATTCTTATCTGGTTTTATTTGGTTGATTTTTTTGCTTTATATTACTCTATTTTGCTTGGGTTTATTTGTCTTCTCTTGGTTCAAGTTAAAAGGGAAATTTTAGTCTTGGGTATTTTCGCTGTTACCCTGTCGGGCTCTTTGATTGTGTGCCCATCTTTCCTAACAAGTAGTATTAGAGAGTTGGTTATTATTGATTGTTGATTTGAATGATGGAGGAAAATATGAGCAAGATGGTGTGATTGAATGGTAGTAACTATCATACTTGGAAAGGCAAAATAAAGGATCTTCTATTTGTCAAGAAAATGCATCTACCTGTGTTTGCATCTACTAAACCTGAATCCATGACAGATGAGGCTTAAGAATTTGAGAACTTACAGATTTGTGGCTATATCAGAAAATGGGTTAAGATAATGTTAGAAATCATATTGTGCATGAGACACATGCTAGAAGTTTGTGGGACAAGCTCGAGACATTTTATGCTTCGAAGACTAGCAATAACAAGTTGTTCCTGCTTAAGCAATTGATGAATATTAGGTATAAAGAGGTCAGTCCTATTTCTGATCATATTAATAATTTTCAGGGTGTCCTTGACTAGCTGTCCGGAATGGGTGTAAAGTTCGATGAAGAAATTCAGGGACTTTGGCTTCTTAATACTCTGCCTGACTCTTGGGAAACTCTTCGAGTTTCTTTGACTAATTCTGCTCCCGGTGGTATTGTAACTATGAAATATCTTAAGAGTGGTGTCTTGAATGAGGAGATGAGAAGAAGATCTCAGGCCTCATCTTCTTCATCTTCACACTCTGATGATTTGGTTACTGAATAAAGGGGGAGAAACAAGTCCAAAGATTCAAATGATAGAGATAAAAGTTGAAGCAAGTCAAGGTCCAAATTCAAGAATGTTCATATGACTATTGCAACAAAAAGGGGCATATCATGAAATATTGTTACAAGCATAAGAGAGATATGAGATGGCAAAAGAAAGAAGGCGATAATGAAAATCATGTTGCTGTTGTTGCTAATGATGATCTTCTTGTTGCTTGTGGTGAGAATGCCATTAATCTTGTTTGCGATGAGTCTAGCTGGTTTGTGGATTCTGGTGCTACTTTTCATGTTACACCAAAGAAGGAATTATTTTTTTCTTATACTCCAGGTAATTTTGGAATGTTAAAAATGGGAAATAATGATGAAGTTAAAGTACTTGGCATTGGCACTGTTTTTTTGGAAAGTAACAATGGTTCCAAACTAGTTCTCAATAATGTCAAACATGCTCTAGATGTTCAATTGAATTTGATTTCTGTAGGGAACCTTGATGATGAGGGTTATGTTAAAACCCTTGGTGTTGGCCAGTAAAAGCTTACTAGAGGTTCGATGATTGTGGCTCGAGGTGACAAGTTGTCTAACTTGTACGTATTTCA
>NW_025815340.1:0-1113 GCF_002878395.1 Capsicum annuum | reverse complement strand
ACAAGATACGAATAGAAAGCCCATTCGAACAAATTGTAAAAACAATAGATTATAATGATTATAGCTATAGAGACATAGACATAGAAGAAAATTTAGAAATAGTAAATGGCAGAATAAGTACAACGAAAATAATAGCTCATGAAAAACCAGAATCATCAAGCTCATCAAAAAGAACAAGTTATGAAATAAATTCAATAAGTAATTTAAACCAATATTACATAACAGGAAAAATAAATGAAAAAGAATATCTAATACTTTTTAATACAGGACAAGAAGAAAATTATATAGCAAAATATCTAGTTATTCATAATCATAAATAAATATACCTGTTCGGGTAGTTTTGATATTTCTGAAGTTTGTTCCTCCATAGCTTTTTCCATTGAAGTATGTCTGTTTTTTAATTAACTGAGCAAAATATTTGTTGTTAACTGGAGAGAGTATTGCTTCAACACATGAAGGCTTTCTTTGCAATGCCTTCGATTTCTTTCATTTATAGTGGTTTTAAAGTTTCTGCTAATTTTGAAATATATTCTCGTACTTGGTTTACTAATCCTAAGAATGATTGTAATTTCTTTTTTGTATCTAATTCTTCTTTCGAATTTATTATTTTTTGTATTATATGTTGTTGCATTTTTACTCCGCTTTTATCTATTTGTATTTCTAAAAATTCTATCATTTCAACTTTCTTTTTGCTTAGACTTATTCCCAATTTTTTTATTATATCTGTAAACTGTTCCAATAATTTTAAATGTTCTTCTTTAGTTTTTGTATATAATAATATATCATCTATGTATACTATACAATTAGATAATTGTTTAAAATAACTATCCATAAAATGTTGATATCTACCTGGTGCATTTTTATATCCAAATGGTAATACGTTCCATTCATAAATTCCTTGTGGTACCGTAAATGCGGTTAATTCTTTAGATTCTTCTTCTAACTTTAGATGGTAAAATCCTGATTTACAATCGAATTTGCTAAAATAATTATATCCTTGTATTTGCCTTATTTTTAATATCTTATTTGGTATTGGATAATTATATGTTATAGTTTTTGCATTTAAATTTCTATAGTCAATAACCATCCTACTTTTTCCTCTTTGTTGTTCAC
>NW_025815339.1:0-2236 GCF_002878395.1 Capsicum annuum | reverse complement strand
TTCATTTTATTGTTAATAGTTCATGTTGATATATATATATTCTAAACTATCTATTTGTGATTCTAATTTTGATATTTCATCTTTTGTGTATTTATTGAGTTTTTACTAACTCCGACAAATATATTATAATATAGTTTTTTTATTCTTATTTTTAATTCTTTACGTTTTTCAGAAATAATTTATTTTAATTCTTTGTATTGTTGTACTTTATTCATTTAAACCAACCATATTTAAAATATCTTGGCAGATATCTAAATCTAATTTTATTATAATTAGGTAGTATGTGTTTCATTCTCCTAGATTTTAAATGGATTATTAATTTTGATTCAATACTAGATATTAATGTAATTAAGTAGGCTAATCTTTGTGGGTTTTCTTTTGTTTTATTTAGACTTATATATTCTGAATAATTACTAATTAAAGATTCTTTAATTTTTCTAAAAGCTTCTCTAGATACCCTAGGAGCAAGAATAAAATTTTTACAATAATGGTATAGAAATCTATGTGAAAAATATAGAGAAGAAATAAAAATAGAAAAAATATTAATAAGAAATTTAACATGTTGCAAAGATAAAATAGCACCTTAATTTGGATGTGAAAAAAGATATTATAAGAAAAGAAAAAGACATAAGAAATAAAAGAAATCAAAATATAAGTATAAGAACCCAAGAAAAAGATATTATGTAAAAAATTATAAACATAAAAGACCATATAGGAAAAAGAAATCTATAAAAGAATGTACTTGTTATAATTGTGGAAAAGAAGGACATTTAGCTAGAGATTGTAAATTACCAAAAAAAACTAAAAAAGAAACAAATATCAGAAATAAAAATAGAAAATATAGAATATATGCAGATAGATTATATAGATTATGTATTAGAAAGTGAAGATAGTATATATAAAATTTTGGAGAATGAAACAGATAATGAAATAAATAGTGAATTAGATGAATCAAATAACTGAAGAAGATATAAAAATGAACCAAATAACTGAAGAAGATATAAAAATAATAACAAAGGAAGAATATTTAAATGAAGAAAGAACAGATTGAAAAATAATATTTGATAGTCATATATTTGATGAAATAAAAGGAAAAGAGTTAGACTTAAGTGTAGAAAAAATATTTAAAATACCAACAATAAAAAATATATTTAGTAGTAAAAAGGAAGAATATTACGTAGTAAGCAAAAAAAAAACATGTAATAGATTGTAGATATGCAAAAGAAAGAGCTAGTATACCACTAGTAACAAAAGGAATAATTAATAATGAAATAAACGATATAAAAAGTAAAGACCCAATAAAATATGTACACTTTGGAGGAACAGAGATATTAATAAAAGCATGTTTTAGAGAAGGAATAGATACACCAATAGAATTATATTTATCAGATGATAGAATTATAAAACCTATAGAAAAAAAGTATAATAACTGCCATAAAAAGAAATTTAATATACTAAAAATTTAAATTTATAATAAGTGCAAATTATTCAGTAGCAATAACAGACAAAAATATAGATAAATCATTAATATTATATTGGAAAATATCAGGAATAGAACTAATCCCACGAAGTAAAATATTTACAGCAAGATGTAAAAATCTATATGTATTAACAACAAAACATAAAATAATAGGAAAAAATAAAATTAATAAAATACAAATACAAAATTCTTTTGAACAATTCGTAAAAACAATTGATAATAATAATTATAGTTACAAAAATATAGACATAGAAGAAGATTTAGAAATAATAAATGATAGAATAAGTACATCAAAAAGAATAGCTCATGAAAAACAAGAATCATCAAGCTCATAAAAAAGACCAAGTTATGAAACAACTTCAACAGTTAATTCAAACCAATATAACATAACAGGAACAATAAATGAAAAAGAATATTTAATACTCTTAAACACAGGACAAGAAGAAAATTATATAGCAAAATATCTGGTAAGAAGTGAAGAAATAAAATCTAATAGTAATATATACCCAGATCTACCAAGGAGTCTAATAAACATTAAGGATACGGCAGAAAAAAAAATAATAATAGGAGTTAAGAAAATAAAAATGGAATTTGAAATAAAGGAAGAAATTCAAAAAGCAGATACAATATTAGGAATAAAATGGTTAGAACAAGTAAAACCATACAATATAGAACATACACAATTATCTATAACATATAATAAAGAGAAATTATTCATAAAAAGAACTTTAACATGAAATGAAAATATATGTACTT
>NW_025815338.1:0-1049 GCF_002878395.1 Capsicum annuum | reverse complement strand
ATTATAGTTACAAAGACATAGATATAGAAGAAGATTTAGAAATAATAAATGATAGAATAAGTACAACAAAAAGAATAGCTCATGAAAAAACAGAATCATCAAGCTCGTCAAAAAGAACATGTTATGAAACAACTTCAATGGTTAATTTAAATCAATATTATATAACAGGAACAATAAATGAAAAAGTATATTTAATACTCTTAAACATAGGACAAGAAGAAAATTATATAGCAAAATATCTAGTAAAAAGTGAAGAAATAACATCTAATAGTAATATATGCCCAGATCTACCAAGGAGTCTAATAAACATTAAAGATACGGCAGAAAAAAAAATAATAATAGGAGCCAGAAAAATAAAAATAGAATTTGAAATGAAGGTAGAAATGCAAAAAGCAGGCATAATATTAGGAATAAAATAGTTAGAACAAGTAAAATCATACAATATAGAACATACACAATTATCTATAACAGATAATAAAGAAAGATTATTCATAAAAAAAGCTTTAACATGATATGAAAATATATGTACTTGTAAAAATAATAGTAGAAGGATATTATAATAGGTATTATACACCTATGATAGATACAGGAGCAGAATCAAACTTATGTAGATACAACTATTTACCAGAAGTAAATGGGATAAATTAAAAAGACCAATAGTAGTCAAAGGATTTAATAATGAAGGAAGTTTAATTACATATAAAGCTAAAAATGTAAAAATACAGATATGGGATAAAATAATAACAATAAAAGAAATCTGTTATTATGAACTAACATCAAAAGATATGCTTTTAGGAATGCCATTTTTAGATAAATTATACCCACATATAATAACTAAAACAGATTGGTGGTTTACAACACCATGTAAATAAAAAGTAAGAGGAAAAAGAGTTATTAATAAAATAAGAAAGGAAACTGATTGGATAAAAGGAAGTGAAAAAAGTACACAAAAGTTAGAAAATATAAAAAATACAGAAGACACAGTAGAACTAGTTGTATTTTCGATAAATAAAAAAGAAATAACTATATTTTCAATAGATAAGGTAGAA
>NW_025815337.1:0-1568 GCF_002878395.1 Capsicum annuum | reverse complement strand
TCAATGCAATGCATGCAATGCAATACATATACTGTGTACACACCAATTTAGCAATAGCTTCAAGGTCAAGACCCATGGGGGACTCACAAGGTCCATATACTGTGCAGGCGTGCACTCCGATCCCAATCAATGTATTATGCAGGTGTGCACTCTAATCTAAATATATATACTGTGAAGGAGTGCACTCTGATCTTAATAACTATATTGTGCAGGCGTGCACTCCGATCCCAATATATACTATGCAAGCATGCACTTCGATCTTAATAAATATATATAATATTATGCAAGAGTGCACTCCGATCCCATATGAAATGCAATGCATGATGTGCAGGTGTGCAACTCCAACCCCAAATCATCAATAAAGTCAAGCAAAATACTTTGTGTCTTAAACCAGACCAGACATCAATTTCAAAGTCAACTCAACTTATCAAGTGAGAGTATCATCATTAGCTAGCTTTTTCAATAATTTATTTACCATAACAAATCAGTTCATCAGGATAGCAAATAGGAAAAACAGTTTAAACATAGAATTAACTTATTTTATCCCCTCAAACAACACTGGTACCCACATAGAAGCTCGTCACAATCACCTAAACGGGACCTCCAATTACCATTACTCCCATTACAGATAAATAACAAATACTTAAATAAGCACTTTGAAAAAAAGTCTAAGAAAAGTCTTAACTTGCCTCAAACTGAAGCCAAACATCAATGAATAAACTTGCTCTTCCGTAAATTATCCAAATAATTAAAGTCTGTTCAAAAATAAAATCCTTATAAGATTACGAATCTAATGAAAACCCTACTATTATGATTATTTTTAATTTAATTAGGGTTCACTTCAAAATTGAAGTGAACCATAAAAACAGTGGCAGAGCAATGGCCCCAATTAATGTCAGTGCCACCAACCCTCATCCGTGATCATCTATTCTTCATTTTGTCATTAATAAGGAAAATTTTCCTCACCATTACTGCCAAGAATATTCATTATCCAATTAACTAATACTAAGGCTCAAAACAATTACAAATTTAGTGAACTGTAGGTCATAGCTATACGACATTTTTTTCTAACAGTGACAAATTCAATTCTTTCTCCTCTAGTAATTCCGTAATAAGGCTAAAACACATCACATACCCATTACATATAATTGAACACTACTCAAATTTGGTTGAATTTACCTGATACTGTAACCTCTCTCTTTCTTTTGCTCAGCTGACGTAAGAAAGCCTAAGCATAACTCCTGTAGCCTACTTCTTAATCTATCAGGTTTTTATTTTTGAGAAATATAATAAATCCTTCATACCTAAATTAATTTTTATACAAAGGTCTCAAGAATTAAGAAAATATCAATTTGACCCATTACTATAATATAATGTCTAAAAATTACGATGTGAATTAAAATAGGACAAATTTATAAAATAATTTGTAGGGTCATTATATCATCCACCACTAAAATAAACGTTCGTCCTGGAACGTAAAAGGAAAGAAGGTACCTGGGCTGTCAAAGAGATGAGGGTATCTACTCCGTATGTCGGACTTAACCTCCCAAATGGATTCATCAACAGGA
>NW_025815336.1:0-1914 GCF_002878395.1 Capsicum annuum | reverse complement strand
GATCCTAATATCATGGATGTTTTAACTATTAATGTTAAAACAAAAAACATGAACAGTAAGGATAATACTAGAGAAATAGCGATAATATACCGAGTATACTATCGACTAATGGGTACAACTCTAGCGCCCAAAGCTAGATTCACTAGTCCTAGGGGTGTCACCACTCTCATGGAGGCAAATAAAGACAGAACCAATGTCTTTGTTCCCAAGCATTTGGTCTGGGATAAAGTCATCCATAGTAATGAATGGCACTTTAATGCATCACCCAACCCCTTCGTATCTATCCCGAAAAATCACAAATCCAAAGGGTTATTCAGCATCCTGATGGCACGATTGATTTAAAATTCTTAGGCTTCGACGCCCCTCGGAACTCTTTGTTTCGAAGGTCTGTCTCAACAGAGCTTCCACCTCAAAAACCCAGGAGGGAAGTGAAGAAAATAATAATAACAATGACAAGGGCAAAGTAAGAAAAGTCGACTTCTCTGGCCCTGTCCCGAAAGTTTATTATTAGCAATCCACTAGGGTCCATGAGTCCCTAGAACCTGAAAATCCTTATGATCCAGGCAGTCCTACAGCCTCTGATATGGAACCTTCCCCTACCATATCTCGACAAAAAATTAGGACCGACCCCAGCCTACTCGTCATCAAATCTGATGAAGAGTATACACCGACCTTAAAACTCTTGAACATCGCTGGTACCTCCCTAAGGACGCAATAAAAAGGAAATGGTACACCAGTACCTATTCCAAGGAACAACAAAAGGAATTAGGTCTGCTATGGATAGCCGATATGAAGAGACTCCGGTGTGACATAGAATTCTTTCAATGGTTTGAGTTTACCGGAAGAATGGAAAACCAAAATGAATCCCTTAATGTTATCATTAATAAATGGTATACCCATAGTAACAAGATAATTGAATCCATTAGTCCTCCTTTCGAAGGGATAAAAATTCCTCATTCCAATAAAGTCCTCAATGCTTCACCCTTCAAGAAGAAACATGATAGACCTCTATCAGCCCTTATTAATAGAGACCTCGATAGGATAGTTGAACAAAACAACTATACTAATCAGGTCCTTCACACTATCTCCCAGCAAATAGGAGATACTAAAAACTTGATACATCCTTTTAGGTCCCCCGCTCCTGAGAAAGGGGCTCCAAGCCCTAATCCTATAACCAACCACATATTTAAAATCCCTGAATTCCAAAAGGAAATATTCCCTAATCTCAATGATGACTTCAAGGTATCAGGAAAAATCTTGGAACAAATTAACGAAAAACTTTCCAAGTTTAAGATCTCTGAGAAAACAGAGTCCAGCAACCAGAGAAACTCTCTTTCTAAACTCACCAGTGATCATTTTTCTACTAAGAAAAACTATTATAAAAAACCCTCTCCTCCAGACGTCCAACTTGAAGAAAATCCCTACCTCTCAACTTTCAGCCATGATGGTAGAGGAATAACTGAATGGAATGTTGACGGTTTGGCTGAACACCAAATCTACAACAAACTCCATGAAATGGGTGTATACATCACGGCTTACAAAATTAGAGGAGCCAGTGATAAAGAAGCAGCTACTATGATCGTATCAGGTTTCACTGGTATATTAAAACATTGGTGGGACAACTACTTCACCGTTGACATTAAAAACCTTATCTATGGAGCCACGGCCATAGAAACAGTGGTCAAAAGTGAAAATGGCCAAGAAGTTCTAGAGCAAGTCGCTAAATAAGATGCTTGCGCCACTTTCCTATACCACATAGCAGAGTCCAGCAACCAGAGAAACTCTTTTTCTAAACTCACCAGTGATCATTTTTCTACTAAGAAAAACTATTATAAAAAACCTTCTCCTCCAGACGTCCAATTTGAAGAAAATCCCTACCTCTCAACTTTCAACCATGATGGTAGAGGAATAACT
>NW_025815335.1:0-1441 GCF_002878395.1 Capsicum annuum | reverse complement strand
TGGGAGAGTTCCTTTTCGACTTTTAATCGACGTGAAGACTTCTCCGGTGACAACAACTTCGAGTTCTTCGTCGTCCCATTTCTTTTTTCACAGGTAAAAAATTATGAAGAAACAGAGGAACTTGAGCCAACTACTCTTCTAGTATTGGTTAACAATTTCAACATTTCTTGCTTAAATTTAAAATGTGGACTTAATAAAACCCTAATTTCTAATATTTCTTCTTCTTGTTGTTGAACTGTTTTGGTGATTTTTGGTCACCATTGATGTTCTTAGTGTGTGTGATGTGTTGGTGTTGTTGGTGCTGTTGGGTTGATTTGTTATTTCTCTTGGTAAAAATGGCGTTGCAACAGATACAACATATGATGCAACAAATGAAAATCTGATGCAACTATGAAAATATGATGCAACAGATGAACAATCTAACAGATCATTCATCTGCTGCGACAGACAACTCTTCTGTTTGAAAAAAATCTAAACAATATTGATCCAATAGATAACTAATTTTGCAACAGATGAGTGATATGTCTCAATAGATCAGTGATCTGTTTTATTGTTTCCAACGAATTACTCATTCGTTGCAATAGGTTGGTTATATGTTGCAACAGATAACCTGCTAGGTACAACAGATCAGTGATCTGTTTTACTGTTTCAATGAATTACTCATCTGTTGCAACAGGTTGGTTGTATATTGCAACAGATAACCTTCCAGATGCAACAGATTAATGATCTATTTTTACTCATCCGTTGCAACATGTTGGTTATATATTGCATCAGATAAACTACTTGGTGCAACAGATTAGTGATCTATTTTTACTATTTCCAACGGATTACTCATCCGTTGCAATAGGTTGGTTATAAGTTACAACAAATAACCTTCTTGGTGCAACAAATGAGTGATCCATTTTTACTGTTTCTAACGGATTAATCATCCGTTGCAACAAGTTGGTTATATGTTGCAACAGACAAACTACCTGGTGCAACAGATTAGTGATCTGTTTTTATGATTTCCAATGGTTTACTAATCCGTTGCAATAAGTTGGTTATATGTTGCAATAGATAAACTACCTGATGCAACATATTAGTGATCTGTTTTTATGGTTTCCAATGGTACACTCATCCGCTGCAACAGGTTGGTTATATGTTGCATCAGATAAACTACCTGGTGCAACAGATTAGTGGTCTATTTTTATTATTTCCAACGGTTTACTCATCTGTTGCAACAAGTCGGTTATATGTTACAACAAATAACCTACCTGGTGCAATAGATGTGTGGTCTATTGGAACTGTTATTTTACTGTTGTACATGTTAGATTTACTTTTATCCCTTTTTAATGATGCATTACTCAATTATAATCTATTTTATGTTCCTGTTAATTTAAGAAAATATGGCTCCCAAAAGAAAAGAAACCAAATTAAGTTCAAGTAAAGGAACAAGTGAAGC
>NW_025815334.1:0-1679 GCF_002878395.1 Capsicum annuum | reverse complement strand
TGGGATAAGTTTACTTCCTAAACCTACACAACCAAGTCAATCCGTCCAATAACCAACAAAACCAAGACAGTAACCTAATATGTTGATAAATATATAATTCAAAACAAAATGGAACAATCATAAGTCAAATATAGTCAATCGGTGTCAGCCCCAATACCAAGGATGACACCAATACCGATATCGTCCATACCAACCCATAGTAATCCTACAAAGCTTCTGTTCTAAAGTAAAACAATATTCAGTTGAGACATGCCCCAACCATATCCAAGACCAAAACCTATAAAATATCTAAAGTATGTAAAGAAATCCATGACATGAATTGGAGCCTTTCGGAATATGAAAGCTCACCACTTCAATCTAACACAAGCTGATCCCAAATCCGATCACTGAGCAAGAGGAGTAGTATGCACGGTTCCTACATCACGTAGGGATACAACCACTCAAAGATGGGTTAGCGAGTGAATGCCAACAAGTACTCAGGATAAGGATAAAATAATGCCAACCTTTAAACCCACATAAATAAACATGTGCATTCATAATAATGCATACATATCTATATATGTGTATATATATATATATATATATATATATATATAACTACAATTAACCAATTTAGGGTTCCATTAAAACCATTTAACCGTTTAAAACCATCCAAAACAATTTAGGGTTCCATTACCATTTTATACTATGCAAATTTTTCAATAAAAGTTCAACAATGTAACAAAAGCATTCTTACAGGCATTTTATCAAACATGTTGAGGGCACATAGTTTCCAAAACCAAAACCAAGTACCAATTAACCATTCCCATGCAACCACACATGTTCAAACCACTACTAAAACATGAAAAACCATACTTAAGACATGGGAAAACCATAACCAACTATTTATAACTATAACCCCCAATATATAATTCAAACCCAAAGCCATAACACAATTATGCCATGAAAACCACACATTAAATAATGCCTTTAGTTGATCTAACAATGAAAGAGGAGTAAATTGCCTTAGATTACAAAGAAAATAGAGAGAAACCACCATTGTAAGCCCCTAATTGATCCTATTGATGAAACCCTAGCCTTCTTTGACCCAAGAGCCTTAAGAGAATTTTAGAGTGTTTAAGAGAGTTTGATTGATTGCAAATAGGTTAATGAATAACCAAAAAGGTGCTTTATGTCGTGGGGACTTAAGAGGTTAAGAGGTGAAATGGCCAGATTACCCCTAAACTTAAACTGTATAAAATTCCCATAGGAGGGCATGACCGTACCCCCTCAAACCATACCCTACCATACTATTAATACCCATCACTCATACCCTAGGTATCTCTTGGACCCCAACTCTATCCAATATATGAACACCAAGGCAACACATACCCAAGCATATGACTAGTAACTCTAACCCATACCCATAAAAGAATCAAAGGAGGTTGGGCACTACCTAATATATAGGTTGGACCATACCACTCGTACCCTATCCTTAACTCACGTGAGCCACTTGTACTTAGATCTATGTTAAGTTATTAAGTTTTAGATTAATTAAAGTAAAATCCACCCTAACGACCCATCACCAACCATACTCATACCCACTTAGTTGTATCCATACTAAAAACTCAACCACCCAACACTGGACAACATACGGTTGAGTCACTTGACCCGTACCCCTACCATACGACTAGTATGGT
>NW_025815333.1:0-1122 GCF_002878395.1 Capsicum annuum | reverse complement strand
CATTTAGCCAAAAAAAAAAAACTCAAAGTCAATTGAAATTTATCTACTACTTGTAAACTACAACAAAACAATACGATGATAGAGATATCAAAATAATACAATTAAACCAAACCTTTGCAAAAGAAATTTCCTCAAACTTGATCGACCTACCACCTGTAAACTACAACAAAATAATACGAAATAGAGATATCAAAACAATACAACAAAATCTAATCTTTATACAAACGAAAAAAATTAAAGTAGAGATATAAAATAATACAACTAAATCTAATCTTTACCTAAAATTTTTTTTAAAGCCGACCGATATTTATCTACCACCTGTAAACTACAACAAAATAATACGATAATAAAAATATCAAACAATATAACTAAATCTAACCTTTATAGGAAAAATTCATAAACTTATTATTTCAGTAGAAACCGCAAAGTTACTCAAAAACGAAAGTTTGTTATTCATGATCAATAAACTCAATATCATAGAAAGGGGAATTTAAAACCTAAAAACAACAAAGTCACATTGTAGATTCAATAATAAAAATTATGTACAAACATGAAAAGATGTTTCGTTATTCTTGATTAATAAAAATAACATAATATAAAATAAAATTCAAAACCTGAAAATTAAATCTATACATTATATTAGAGATCCACTAACAAAACTATTTACAAAATTAAATGGATGATTTGTTAATTATGATCAACATAATCAAAATATAATATAAATAAAAATTTAAAATCCAGAAACCATAAAGTTACCCAATAATAAAGCTACGATCAAAAAATTTTATTACCCAAATAAGATATCCGTATAATCCTAAATTGAAATATTACTATAACAAAAGAATAACAATTCTTACCTAAATCTATTTCATAAATTAGTTATCCGCCTATATCCACACCCCCCTACAAATGGTATCAAAGCCCAGTAATTTAAAGAGTAGACCCGTGAGATATATGTTACATATGTTAGAATTTTATCTATGTTTATTGAATTAATTATGAGAAGACCATTTAAAAATAGAGAAACTTTTAGAAAAATTAAAGATTCTTTAATTAGTAATTATTCAGAATATACAAGTCTAAATAAAACAAAAGAAAACCCAAAAAGATTAGCCTACCTAA
>NW_025815332.1:0-1195 GCF_002878395.1 Capsicum annuum | reverse complement strand
TCTCCTGACGAAGATTTAAAAACTGATCTGCACGGGCCTGACGAATCTCAAATGGAAGATAATGATCAAGAAATGCCTCTTTGAACTCTTTCCAAGTAGCTGGGGGTGCATCAATACCCCTAGATCGTTTCCAGTCTTCATACCAATATATAGCCTCCCCTTTAAATCTATACGCCGCTAAATCCACTGTCTTTCTACCCGTTACATGCATAACATCTAAGGCCCTTTGAATTTGATCAATAAAGTCCTTTGGGTCCTCGTTAAGATCTGATCCAGTAAAAGTAGGAGGATTCATCTTAATAAAATCCTGTATTCGAAGGCTAGCCGCCCTATCTGTACCACTAGGACCCGTGGTAGGAATGGCTTGCCCTTGAGCTTGCCCAGCAACTATACGAGTCAAAAGTTGCACTGTATTTTTAAGATCTTGATCAACAACAATAATAGGTAGCTCTAGGGATATAGCTCTCCTCCCCCTTATTTCTTTTGGACTGGAGGAAGTTTCTGATGCATACTCAGCTGGAGCCTCACTTTGATTAGCTGGTATAGTGGGTGACTTACTAGTCCCCTCTCCGACATCCACATCTACTTGCTTACCAGTATTCTTACTTCTGGTAACCGGCATCATTACTATAATAAGAGAAACAAACGGATTCAGTGGTCAACTATGACTTCATATACAATATAGGCTATATCGCACGATCAAAGACATGAAGAAAAAAAACAATTCCTAAATGTCCATAGCATCCTGTTTATAAATGCGGTGCACGACACACCGATAAACAAGACTCTACATAGACACGGCTTTGTAGACTCACTAGGACGAACAATTTTGATACCACTTTTGTCACGCCTCAAATCCTATTGGGGCGGACTGGCACCCGTAACGGAGGAGGCCCGGGAGAACCAGCTCATAACCTTATACTTCCCATGCATACCTCTATGACAACCTAAAATTCAGACAGCATTATGTTGCATATAAAAGAAAATAATCACCTGTATAAGCTCGAGCACACATATATATGTATATACAATACTTGGCCGTTAGATCCATCACGTCTATTAACAAAACACCACCTTGACTGTACATTAGGTCTACAAAGACTCTAGACAATACACAGAGTTTAACTAAGGTCGGGACACACCCCGCTATATAAGTAACTTCTATACAATACCAAAAGTGACTGGATATGACACG
>NW_025815331.1:0-1113 GCF_002878395.1 Capsicum annuum | reverse complement strand
GCAAGGATGACTTCTAAGAATCACACCCTCATCTGACAGTGTGTGTTTCCATCCTTGGGTTAACTCGGTACTAATTCCTACTCCCATCTGAATAGACACTGAACATGGATTACTGAACTGAACTGGATGAAATTAACTGAGTTTTATTGACTGACGGAATACTACTGAGATTACTGAATTTCTTAGATTTTTGAGATTACTGAGTTTACTGAGTTTTCCTGAGTCACATGACTGACTGAATTTCTATGAACATAGCTTGACTGAGAGTATCTTTAAAACATGACACTGGCTCTAGGCACACAGCTAAATTGTTGGGTACAAGTACCCCCAGGACTCGATAGCATGAAACTGACAAAGCATGACTTTCTTGAATACATGACCAACATCACAATCCCTAATACAATAAGTTGGAGATTTCATGAAGTAGAAGTTCTAAATCACCACAAGGGTTACACATATATCCATAATTCATTGACTAACGCATTTCATCAAACACTTGACATGCATAACTTGTACATGAATGGGGATTTCATATTATTATACTAGTATGGCACTTTTCCTTCACATAGGTATTTAATCAAACACATGGGGAGCATGCTTTGGTTATACAATCATCAACACATCAAATAATCATGGATACATAAATCAACTTGTAAATGGAAGGGGGTTTATCATGATTATTATGCAAATCACCACATTCTAGCGTTAATCATTGAAGTATGTAATTTAAAACGTGAATCAAAACCCCACAACATCATGAACATGAATTTCAATTCAATTTAAATCTTGAACATTCATAAATACACAAATCTTGGATTTTAAAAAGAGATTCTTGAGCTTCATGGGTGAAAGGGACCCATGGATCAACACATGACTACCTGGGTTGTGAGTTTCTTGAAGTTCTTGGACTTGAAGAACTTGAAATCTCTTAGTTTCTTGAAGAAGGATTTGGATCTTGTTCTTGGGGATTATCTTTGAGAGAAAACCCTAATTTGATGTTGTAGATGGATAATGAACTTATGAGCCTTGGTCTGATATAATTAGGGGTTAAAATGGGTGGAAAAGACCCAAATACCCTTTTAAAAATGACTTTAAAATAACTGAACAAACTAT
>NW_025815330.1:0-1880 GCF_002878395.1 Capsicum annuum | reverse complement strand
ACAATAGCTCAGAAAGTCACTTCAGTTGATCTTGTGGAGTTAGAGATGACAGATTTCGATGTTATTCTTGACATGGATCAGCTCCACTCATGTTATGCTTCAGTGGATTATAGAAACAGAGTAGTTCATTTTCAGTTTCCAAATGAACCAGCCCTTGAATGGAGGGGTAGTACTACAACGCTTAGAGCGAGGAAATGATATCCAATGGGTGTATCTATCATCTTGTCTGAGTTAAAGACTCTAATTCTGAGACTCCTAACCTTGAGTTAGTTTCAGTAGTGAGGAAATTTCCAGATGTGTTCCCCAAAGATCTTTCCAGAGTTCCTCCCAAAAGGGAAATTGACTTCGGAATAGACCTTCTTCCAGACACACATCCTATCTGTATTTCGCCATACAGAATAGCTCCAGCCAAACTTAAAAAGTTGAAAGAATAGTTGAAAGATCTCCTAGATAAGGGATTTATCAGGCCCAGCATTTCCCCGTAGGGCGCGCCAGTCCTATTTGTATGGAAGAAAGATGGTTCTATAAGAATGTGTATTGACTACCGTCAGTTGAACAAAATCACAATCAAAAACAAATACCCGCTTCCCAGAATTAATGACTTGTTCGACCAACTTTGGGGTGCCAGTTATTTTTCTAAGATAGACATCAGATCTGGCTATCATCAGCTCAGAGTCAGAGAATATAACATCCCAAAAATAGCTTTCAGAACCCGATATGGTCACTTTGAGTTTCTAGTCATGTCCTTTAGTCTCACGAATGCCCTAACAACCTTCATGGACTAGATGAACCGAGTGATTAAGGAGTACATGGGCATGTTCATCATAGTCTTCATTGATGACATTCTTGTCTACTTTCGTAATGAAAATGATCATGCAAACCACCTCAAAATAGTCTTGCAGACTCTTAGAGCCCATCAGCTGTTCGTTAAATTCAGTAAGAAAGAATTTTGGCTAAGATCAGTAGCTTTTCTTGGCCATATTATTTTCGATAATGGCATTAGAGTTGATCCTCAAAAGACTGAAGCGGTGAGAAACTAGCCTAGACCCATTTCTCCATCATATATTAAGAGTTTCTTGGGTTTGGATGGCTATTACCAGCGGTTTGTTGAAGGGTTTTCGTCTATTGCGTCCCCGTGACTCAAAAGAAAGTTAAGTTTCAGTGGTCAAATTATTGTGAGAAGAGTTTGCAGAAGTTGAAGACCCGACTCACCACAACCCTAATTTTGACATTACCAGATAGTTCAAATGAGTTTGTTGTGTACTTTAATGCTTTCATAGTTGGTTTGGGGTGTGTTTTGATACAGAAGGATGCCTCTAGACAGCTTAAGCTCCATGAAAAAAATTACCCTACCTAAGATCTTGAGTTAGCAATTGTTGTGTTTGCCTTAAAGATTTGGAGGCACTATTTGTATGGGGTACATGTTGATGTGTTCACAGATCACAAAAACTTGCAGTATGTATTCTTGTAAAAAGATTTGAATATGCTTCAGAGGAGATAGTTAGACTTTTTAAAAGATTATAATATGAGTGTTTTGTACCACTCGGGCAAGGCCAATTAATGGCAGATGCCCTAAGTAGATTGTCTATGGGTAGTGATGCGCATGTTGAGGGTGATAAGAAAAAGTTAGTTAGAGAAGTTCATCAGCTTTCCAGATTAGGTGTCCATTTGGTTAATTCAGCTGAGGGTAGTGTTTGGGTTTAAAATAGTTCGGAATCTTCTTTGGCTGCCGAAGTGAAAGAAAAGCAAGATAGGGATCCTAGTATAGTGAAACTGAAGGAGTTAGCCAGAGATTAGAAAGTTGAGGTTTTCTCCCAAGGGAGATATGGTGTGTTGCGTTGCTAGGGTAGACTGTGTGCCATGTGTTGATGAGTTGAGAC
>NW_025815329.1:0-1108 GCF_002878395.1 Capsicum annuum | reverse complement strand
AGGTAAACTCAGTCCCCGATATGTCAATCCCTTCATAATTCTCAATTATTTTGAAAAGGTAGCTTACGAGATTGAGTTGCCTTCAGATTTAGCCTCAGTACACCCAATGTTCCATGTCTCATTGTTGAAAAAGTGTATTGGTGATCCAGTTGTAGTTGTTCCCTTAGAAAGTGTAGATATTTAGAATAGTCTTTCCTTTGAGAAATTCCCAGTCAAAATTCTTGATCATCAAGTTCATAGACTAAGGAACAAAAAAGTTCCACTAGTCAAAGTTTTTTAGAGGAATCAGTCCATTGAGAGAGCCCCTTAGGAAGCAGAAGTAGATATGCGGACCAAGTACCCTCATCTATCTCCGCGAATCTAGATTAAGTATACGGTACTAACCTTCTTAACATTTCTCTCTATCATGATTAGTTTAAGTTGCACATCATGTTCATGTCAGTCACACATTCAGGAATTTGGTCAGTCATCCATTCTATGCATCAAATATGCATATTCAATGTGTAATCTTAGTTCATTAGTTTTTCCTCAAATTAACTAGTCTCATTCGAGCACGAATGATCCAAAGGGGGAGATATTGTAATACCCTGCATTTCCTTAGCATAATCTAAGTCCTTATACATGAGTATTCGTATATAGCATTTTCAAAACACTCATTATTTTCCAATTTAGAGCATGCTATTGCGTAGAAAATTGAATTTTCTTTCCAATGATATAAAATTCGCCTAAATCCGATAATCGGGTAAGAAGTTATGATGATTTTAAGTTTTAATCATTTAACACCATCATTTTAACCCTTAGCACATCGCGGAGCCAACATAAATGATGATTGTCAATTTCTAGTGAAGCTCCGTGAAACCATTGCGTCGCACCATCAGCCAAAATCCTAATTATCCTTTTCCAGTGTCCTGTTGTGATAATGGCGCATCGGGATGAGGGTGAATTTCAGAATCAAAAAGGTACCACAATTCCTTCACACCGGGCCAAGCCCTCAGTTCTCAGTTGTCCGATTCCAGTGATTCGACGCGATATCACCGCATCGCGCCAGCTCACAAAATGGAGAATTTTTTAGTAATTCTAAGTTTTAAATCTGAGGGCATTGAAGTCT
>NW_025815328.1:0-1129 GCF_002878395.1 Capsicum annuum | reverse complement strand
AGATAGGTTAGGATGACTACAGGTCTTTTCTTCAGCTTGTAATGTCGGATAGGGGCTGGTATGATATTCAATAGAATTTAGAGTGACTAAGCCTCCTTGGCACTACCTTAACTTTTGGGGTTCACTTATTAACCTTTTTCTTCTTTTTCTCCTTTTTCTTGATCACACATTATTCAGGATGGATGTGGCTTTTCTTTTTCATTCTTATTCTTTTCTTATTCTTCTTCCACACCACCCAGCTTTTTATTCTTTTTCACTTATTCTTTTCCTTTTATTCTACCTTTCTTTATACCCAGTTTACATCACGCACCCCTATGATAGCCACCCTCAACTTAGGTTGTTTACTGTAACGCCCCAAGAAACGGGTCCCAGAGCGTCACACAGTGCTTGAGGCTACGGGTAGCCCCAAGCTAAACCTTTGAGCCATTTTTATTCAGTTCAACATGAATCAACGGGGTTTCCATAAATAACCCTCAAATATCAACAGAGTATCATCATCCAAGAATAAAAGAAATTTAGAAAGATAACAATATACAACTTATTAGTCAACTCCCAATATCTATACTAGTTTGACAAACCTCTAAGAAAATCAATAAAACCAGCGAGCCATTGAGACATGCGCAACTGACTCATACTCAGTAATAAAATGTAAACAATTCCGTGAAACCAACATCAGACATCACGTCCTTAGAACATGAGGACTCACTACAACAGAGGATGTAGAACAGCGTGCCCGAAGAATCACTGTCGAACCTGGAACTGAGCACCTGAACCTACATTCCGAGAAAATACAGCCCACATCCAAAGATATGGGTCAGTACCATGGAAAGCAACCGAGTATATGGGGGTGTATGTAGTTTTATAAACATCATCATTATAAATATTTATAAGAAATATTCAGGATGTATGAAAGACTCACATAGCATGAAGAAAATCATCATAATCATGAGAGGATGAAATAAGTATAATAACACATGTGAGTCATCATATAATTTGTCAATCATTTTCAGTTCATCAAGAATATCAATTCTCATAATGTAAATACCATTTAAATCTTTCAAAAGAACAACTTTCACAATTCCACTTACAAATCACTTCACCATTCACCATAGACACAAGGAAACACACA
>NW_025815327.1:0-1962 GCF_002878395.1 Capsicum annuum | reverse complement strand
ACTAAATTCTTGAATACATGTTATGACATGAGGATGATTGGATAGTTGAGAGAGAAAACAAGAGAATTAATTTGAGAAAAACCATTACCTCAAGCTAAATTTGAATTCGTAGAGAAAATATGGTGATACTTAGCTCGCTTATCTGCTTCTACTTCCATAGAAACTCCCTCAACGGACAAATTTATCCGTAGAACCTTAACCAAAGGGACTTCTTTATTTCTCAAACTACTATTTTGATGGTCAACGATCTCAACTTGTACTTTTTTATAGGAAAGGCTATCTTTCATGCCTATACTCTCTAAAGGAGCATTAGAATCTGTGCCACCAATACATTTTTTTAGCAAAGAGACATGAAACATCAGATACACTGATGTCAAAAATATAGGTAACTCTAACAAATAAGCTACCTGTCCAAAATGACTCAAGAACATATATGGGACAATATAGCATGGAATGAAATTCCCTTTCTTACTGAATCTCTTCACCCCTTTCATCCAAGAAATTTCCAAATAAACTAAGTCACAAATGTCAAATTAAAGATATCTTCACCTCACATCTGCATAGGATATTTGACGACTTTTAGTTTTCTTCAGCCTTTCTCAGATCAACTGAACATTACCATGGCAAGAATTTAATTCATAATCCTTAATAAATCACTTAGCTATAACATAGAGTCACAATAACTAATGATGAAACAAGTAAAACTTACCTTGAAGATGAAAGTTTGGTGAAAGAAAAGAAAAATTCTTGAGATAGTTAATGTTAAAAGACAAAGAGAATGGTGAGAGCAATCTTATGCAGGTTAGGGGTGAAATAAGGATGACTTTGGGCATTCATGGTGTGGATTCTATTAAAGGGTGAGATTTATGTCGAGTTGATCCAATAAAAAAAATGGATTATTAGGTAAAACTTACACTGATAGGAAACGCCCATGAAATCGCCTAAGCATAAGTAGGCAGTGCCTAACCTATCACCTAAGTGAGGCAGTAAGCATAGACAATGGTATAAGCAGTGCCTAACCTCTCGCCTATGTTGACATAGGCGGCACCTAAGCTATCACCTATGTTGACATAGGCGGCGCCTAACCTATCACCTAAGTGAGGCAGTGAACATAGGTGATTTACAATGCAGAACATATCTAATCACACACCTTAAGATGTACGGCACATTATGCATCGCATAGTTAGTCCAGTGAGCATGTGCGATGGGATGTGCGATGCACTCTTGGTCGAAAAGGTCCATACCGCGGAGGTTTCGCCCTCACACCCCCATCAAGGTCAGTGGTGGGCTTCAGGATCAGGCCTATCAGCCCGATCCCTATGCTACCACCACAGACCTCATTGAAATTCACAAAAATAACTCACACCATAAAAATTTTAGGGTCGAATTAATATAATTCGAGGCACAACTCTGATACAAATCATGACTCAAGCCTTAACAATTGACCATTCCAATTTACCTATAATGTTCCCATTACTCCTAAACTTACCACCTTTGTTATGGCTCAATTCAAAATTGACTTTGGTACCAATCATCTCCTTAGTACTTCATGCACCTACACTTCATCAAAAACAACAAAAATGATTAGAAGGATGGGTTGCCTCCCACCAAACACCTAATTTAGTGTCGCAGCACGATCCAATCAACTTTTTCCTCAACCTTGAGGATATGAATTTCACCCCTAATATCGTATCCATCTTTTTGCCTCACTCATATGGGGGTGGTGTAGAAATTAAGAAGCCGAGTAATGGATGATGCATGGTAAAAAACTCGGTCTTAAAGTGAGGTGTGTTTTTATGTTGCTTATCAAGTGTAAAATAAAGAATATAGGATTCTTGGTCCTCATCTTCACACCCTTTCACTATTTTTGATGATTCAACGAATAAGATATCATCTAAACATAATATGGAAAAATGCTTCGAGTGAGGCCCAACTAATTCTACTTCAAAATTCACACTATCT
>NW_025815326.1:0-1594 GCF_002878395.1 Capsicum annuum | reverse complement strand
TTAATCATTTTCAACTAACAAAGTCACCAACCAAGTAACATTCTAAAAAAAAAAATCACCTCTAAAGTCTCTACACTTAACCATTTTCAAGTAACTAAGCCACCAATCAAACCACATTCTAAACAAATAAATCACCTATAAAGTCCCTACACTTAACTATTTTCAAGTAACTAAGCCACCAATAAAACCAAATTCTAAACAAATAAATCACCTTTAAAGACCCTACACTTAACCATTTTCAAGTAACTAAGCCACCAATCAAACCACATTCAAAACTAAAAAAATCCCCTTCAAAGTCTCTACACTTTACCATTTTCAACCAACTAAGCCACAAATCAAACCACATTCTAAACAAATAAATCACCTTTAAAGACCATACAATTAACCATTTTCAAGTGACTAAGCCACCAATCAAACTACATTCTAAACAAAAAAAAATCACCTTTAAAGTCCCTACACTTAACCATTTTCAAGTAACTAAGTCACCAAACAAGTCACATTGTAAACAAATAAATCACCTTGAAAGTACCAACCAAATGATACAAGTTTAAGTTCACAATACAAGAAACAAGCAACAACAAGACCAACAAGATGTCAACAACAATGCTAGTGCATCGAACAAGGCCTCACACGGCTTCACTAGACTTTAATATGAACAATAACAAGAAGATAACAACAATGCTAGTGAATCGAACAAGGCCACACACGGCTTCACTAGACTTCAATATGAAAAAAAACAAGGCTTCATTATAACAAATTAGAGAGAAGTCAACTTTCCTTAGCTTGGCCTAAATTAAAGTGAAAGAGATAAGCGGTCACTGAAAAAATAGCAAAGCAATCCTTTTCCTGAATTCGAATTCTGTCAAACGATCACATCAAATTTCAAGCAACCCATTAGGCTAGTAGAATTAAAAAAACTTGATCATTACGCAAAATAACAAAAATCTTGGCATCCTTATTTTCTCGTATTTTAGCTTAAAATCGCCATAAATAAACTACCAATATTCTGCTAAAATCACCTCTAAAGTCCCTAAATTTCTTGCTAAAACACACAAAGAGAGGAACTTTTAGCTAAAATTGAATCTTGACCTAACTAAAAGGAAATTTCTTGAACTAAAATTGAATCTTGAACTAACTAAAAGGAAATGTCCATTATTTTTTTTTTACTTTCGACTAACTAAAATTATGTAATGAAGCATAATAACTATAATTAAATGTTCAACTAACTAAAAGAAAATTTCTTCAACTAAAATTGAATCTTGAACTAACTAAAAGGATATTTCTTGAACTAAAATTGAATCTTCAACTAACTAAAACGAAATTTTCCTTACTTTTTTTACTTTCAACTAACTAAAATTATGTAATGAAGCATAATAACCACAACAAATACTTTTTTAACTTTGATCTAACTAAAATTACTACCAAGACATAATAAATTTGATCCTTTAGCTAGTATCTAACAATAAAAACAAAGAGTTAAAGTTTTTGGAACTTACCGGAGCTTAGGGCAGCGAAAATCGGCAGCAATAGGGGTAGATTTGCGGATTTAGAGGATTTGAGGATTTGGGGAATGTGAGAATCGGGTTTTTTTTTT
>NW_025815325.1:0-2451 GCF_002878395.1 Capsicum annuum | reverse complement strand
AAGAGACAAGAGCTAGTTTGTTTTCTATAATGGAAGATTCGCCAGAATCTTCTGACTCCTCCTACTCCTCTTCGAGTGAAGACTACAGCGATGAGGAATTCATCAATGCTGCTTATGAGTCTGATCATTCACAGTCTGGTCAAGAATGTACTTGTAATAGTACTTTTTGCACTTGCACCAAGAAAACTGTTAATGTCATTTCAGGAAATCCTAAAGAAATCCTATTTGACATTATAGAACACATCCAAGATGACGAGGCTAGGAATAAATATCTTCTAGAACTCAAGCGATTAATGCTTTCTCAAGAAGAAAAACCTCCTAAGCCTATTATTCAGCCTTTCAGCATGAAACAGGTTATGTCAAGGTTCGACAAACCTACTGAACCTTCTATTGCTGATCTCAAAGGAGAAATCTCCATCCTGAAAGGAGAAATCAAAAATTTAAAAATCCGACTTGATCAAATAGAGCTCAACGTTCTCACAGATCAAGTCCTAAAGGATATTTCTCCTCCAGAAAAGATTTCTCCCCCAGAGTCTCCAAAGACTTTCCCGATCATCTCGAATGATCATCTTAAAGATCCAGCGCCTAGCTCTTTTCCTGGCTCCGAGTCTCCCTCCACCTCTGGCAAAGCTATTTCCGCCATAAAGGCCTATAGCGAACATATTGCCGTTAAAATCGTCATAAATAAGGACTTCGTCCTTAACAAAGTTGCTCTCTTCGATACAGGAGCTGATAGTAACTGTATCGTTAAAGGGCTAGTCCCTACGAAATACCTTACGAAGAGTACTTCCCGCCTTTACTCAGCAACGGGAGAAAAAATGACGATTCATTATCAACTCCCTAAAGCTCATATCTGTAACAACGGAATTTGCCTCGTTAATGATTTCGTCGATATCACAGAAGATATCATTCTTGGCATACCCTTCGTCAATCAAATTCGACCTTACTGGAGTGACTACGATGGAATTCGTACTACTCTCCTAAATCAAACACTTTTCTTCCCTTTATTAAGACCCCTCTCACAAGACGAAGGAAGCCTTATCAAGGAACAGACGGTTTTTAAAATCAACCGCCTTTCTTCCCATGTCAATTTTCTTAAACATGATATTCATCTTAAAAAAATCGAGCAGTCCTTAAAAACCCCTGAAATGGTTACAAAAATTTCCAATCTGCAGAAAACCTTTGAAAAGGAAATTTGTTCTGACTTCCCCAATGCATTTTGGGAAAGGAAGAAACACTTGGTAACACTTCCTTACATCCCCGGATTCGACGAAAAAAGTATTCCTACTAAGGCCCGACCTATCCAAATGAACCATGAGATGATGGAAATCTGTAAGAAAGAAATAGATCATCTCCTGAAAAATGGTATCATCAGACGCTCTAACTCCCCCTGGAGTTGCTCTGCCTTTTATGTTAATAACAGTGCAGAGAAAGAACGCGGTACCCCTAGGCTTGTGATAAATTACAAGCCGTTACATGCCGTCCTAAAATGGATTCGACATCCGATTCCTAATAAAAGGGATCTTCTCAAGAGAACCTTCAAGGCCAACCTTTACAGCAAATTTGACATGAAGTCAGGATTCTGGCAGATTCAAATAGCTGAAAAGGATAAATATAAAACAGCATTCAATGTTCCGTTTGGACATTATGAATGGAATGTTTTGCCTTTTGGCCTCAAAAACGCTCCTTCAGAGTTTCAAAATATTATGAACAATATCTTTAATCCCTATACTTATATGTCAATAGTTTATATTGACGATGTGCTTATTTTCTCAGAGAATATTGATTCTCATTTCAAACATTTAAATACTTTCTTTAAGATTGTCAAACTTAATGGTTTGGTTGTGAGTGCCACAAAAATGAAACTCTTCCAAACATCCGTTCGATTTTTAGGACATGATCTTTACCAAGGTAGTTATAAACCTATTTGCCGAGCCATTGAGTTCTCCTCTAAATTTTCTAATGAAATCACTCATAAAACGCAGCTCCAAAGATTTTTAGGAAGTCTTAATTACGTTGCCGATTTTATCCCTAATATTAGACAGGTCTGTGAACCCCTTTACAAAAGGCTCAAGAAAAACCCGGTTCCATGGAGTCTTAACCAAACCAATGCGGTTATCCAAATCAAAAACTTGGTCCAGAACCTTCCATGTCTAGGCATTCCCAACCCTGACGCCTTTATGATTGTCGAAACTGATGCTTCCGACATCGGGTATGGGGGAATACTGAAACAAAAACTCCTTGAGAATTCTCCTGAGCAGTTAGTCAGATTTACTTCCGGAGTATGGAATTCCGCACAGAAAAACTATAGCACGGTTAAAAAAGAAATTTTATCTATAGTGCTATGTATCACAAAGTTTCAAGATGACCTTGTTAATAAGGAATTTTTACTTAGAGTAGATTGTAAAATTTAGGATTCTTTTAGAAAAATATTTGGCCAACATCGGTCAA
>NW_025815324.1:0-1000 GCF_002878395.1 Capsicum annuum | reverse complement strand
AAAAGCAAAATGTTCGTGTTTGAAGGTTGTATGTTCAAGAGAAAGGTCAATTATTGGTATTCGGAGCTAGGAGTCTTGCACGTAAAGTGTGATGCATGTATGTGAAGGCATGGTTTGAAAGGAAAGATTTTTTTTTCCTTGTTGTATTTTCGTTGTAAAAATGTGTTGAAAGATGAAAAATGTGAATGACTGCTTTGTGTTTTATTTGTAAGAAATACTGAAAGGTAAAAATGCAAAACATTATTTGTGTTTTCTATGTAAGAATGTAGAAAGGTAAAAATGCAGAAGATTGTTTTGTATTTTCTTTGTAAGAAATTTTGAACAATGAAAAGATATAATTGTTTCTTGACTACAGTTGGTATCAAAAATTAGTAGTGTGTATAAAAATCCCCCTATCTCTTTTCCAGCTAACCGAGATCGACTTCAGGGTAACTTCTATAGCTTCGAGTGGTACCTCAGATATACCTAAGTATCGACAAGATTTGGTCATATTGCTTCAAACAAAGATTTTGAACTGTGCATGTTCCCATGTTTCAAGTGCCCTCTCCAGAAAGAATGTCTCATTCTCACTTATATTTGAGTATTGTTCTTCTCTTGAATTTGGAGATGCCTAGAGATATACGCTCACACTAAGAAAGAAGTTGAATGAATGTAATTGTGATATCATAGGCTTGGTCTTCATGTAAGTATTCACTAATGTGAGAAAACTTAGAATAGGATCTTGTAGGACTTGTAATGTAGGCTTGGGGTCAGGTAGGATGACGTCTGGGATAAAAGTGACTAATTCCTCAATGAGCATTGCACTGTATCCGTGCGTTTGATGCTCGATCTTCTTTATTTTGCTTTTTTGCCCCTTTGTTTTGTAGTTGTTTCGACTTCTTTTGATTCTTGTGTTAGAGTTTTTCCCCTTTTCGATATATTTTTTCCCCTTTTTGATATATTTTCCTTTTTTTGGGGGGGGGGGGATGATGATTCCCAACCTTTATCAGAGTTATCTTTT
>NW_025815323.1:0-1014 GCF_002878395.1 Capsicum annuum | reverse complement strand
ATATGCTGCAAGTTTTTATGATTTGAATAGATATCAAAACGAACCCCATACAAGTAATGAAGCCAAATTTCAAAGAAAACATAATAGTTGCCAAATCCAAATCATGAGTCGCATAATTCCTTTCATGAAATTTTAGTTGTCTAGAAGCATAGGCCACAACCTTGCCATGTTGCACTAAGACACAACCTATTCCTATATGTGACACATCACAGTAAACAACAAACCCTTTAATACCATCGGCAAGATCAAAATTAGAGCAAAAGTTAATTTATCCTTTAGTTTCTCAAAGCTACCCTCACAAGCATTGGACTACAAAAACTTCACCTTTTTCTTAGTCAACTTAGTCAATGGAGCAATACCAATAAACTCCAAATTTTGGTTAGAGTCTTGGGGTTACGACACTTCTTAATCGCTTTAACTTTCTGTGGATCCACTATGGTCCCCTCATTGGACACAACATGACATAAAGGTCAAAACGCTCAACCAAAACTCATACTTAGAAAATTTAGCATACAATCGCTGATCCTTTAGAGTCTGCAACACTACAATGAAGGGATTGGCATTATCCTCCCCATTCTTAGAATATACCGAGAAGTCGTTAATATATACAATAATAAATAAATCTAAGAGCTAATTGAATACCCTATTCATCAAGTCCATAAATGTAGCTGGAGCATTAGTTAACTCGAATGATGACAATATCGAGTTTGGAAGGCAGTATTAGGGATATCTGCCTCCCTAATCTTTAACTGATGATAACTCGACCGTAGATCAATCTTAGAAAAATATCTATCACTCTGAAGCTGGTCATAGAGGTCATCTATCCTAGGAAAAAGATACTTATTCTTCAGAGTCACCTTATTCAGTTGCTGATAATCTGTACACATCCGAAGGGAACTATCCTTCTTACATACAAAAAGCACGGGAGCACGCCGGGTACACACTAAGATGGATGAAACCATTATTAAAAAGATATTTTAACTTCTCCTTAGGTTATTTTAACTCAGCTAGAGC
>NW_025815322.1:0-1327 GCF_002878395.1 Capsicum annuum | reverse complement strand
TAGTAAACAACCTCATAACCTTAACAGCCACCGTTTAACCTTATAACTTTATATTAGTAAACAACCTTACAAACTTATCGGCCACCGTTTAACCTTATAACCTTATAACCTTAACGACCATCATTTAACCTTATAACCACCATTAAGTAAACAACCTTATATTAGTAAACAACCTTATAACCTTATAACCTTAACGACCACCATTTAACCCTATCACCTTATATTAGTAAACAACTTTATAACCTTATAACCTAAATCTCTGCCAATTGTCTCATATCGTAGAATGTAGATCATTATAAATCACAATAATTAACAAGTTAAAATACTTTTTCAAAAATAGATAAAAGTTCTATTCAACTCTCAAAATTTTATCGGTGCAACATAAATTATGACAAAATAAAAAATTATCTTAACTAATTGCAACTAAATATTTAAAGTAAATCAATTTTATTGTTTTAATTGACTTTTATATAAAAAAAATCTTTTTATTTAATTATTTATTTTAGAAAATTAAATTTTTAAGTTACTTTTTCCTTATACAGAAATACTAACATTTAAACTTAACTTTAAATTTTTAAATTACAAAATTAATAAATTTAATTTAATAAAATAAATTTCTAATGAATATTTTCTTAGAATTTATGTTGGGTCAATATGTATCAAGTTAAAAAGAAATAAAGGAAAATATATATTAAAATTTTATTATTGTGAAAGATAAATATAATGAACCATAGAATAATGTTTAATAATATCATATTTTGCATATGTAAATGTAGCATCCCGTATTTAATTAATATACTATTCTGGTAAATTATTGATGATTACTTTTGGATATAATAAAATTATAATAATTTTTATAGTAATAACATAATTAATTGCTCTTAATTAATTATTATGAGCAATCTAGGTATTAAAAAAATAATTAATATTTAAAGAAAAATAAAATAGACATAAAATACAAAATTAACTCTTAATGTTTTAAATTAAATTTTCATCTTTCGAACGATGGTTTTACTATATCACTCCTTATTATAAGTCATTTATGTATTAGGAAAATAAGAATAACAAAATGATATGTCAACATAAAATGTTTGATTGACTGTCAAAATTATATTAGCGCCACATAAATTGGGACGAAACAGAAGAAGATATAAAGCAATATACATTATTTGAAAATGAAATATAAAGTACTGTAAATAACAATAATTAACAAAATTTTTTTAAAAAAATTGACTGATTTCTACTTCAGCTGCTTAAGTAGTGATTTTACTATATCACCCCTAATTAATTATTATGGTCATGTAAGCATTGTGCCACATAAGTTGAG
>NW_025815321.1:0-1058 GCF_002878395.1 Capsicum annuum | reverse complement strand
AAATACTTTTTCAAAAATAGATAAAAGTTCTATTCAACTCTCAAAATTTTATCGGAGCAACATAAATTATGACAAAATAAAAAGTTATCTTAATTAATTGCAACTAAATATTTAAAGTAAATCAATTTTATTGTTTTAATTGACTTTTATATAAAAAAAATAATCTTTTTATTTAATTATTTATTTTTGAAAATTAAAATTTTAAATTACTTTTTCCTTATACAGAAATACTAACATTTAAACTTAACTTTAAATTTTTAAATTACAAAATTAATAAATTTAATTGAATAAAATAAATTTCTAATGAATATTTTCTTAGAATTTATGTTGGGTCAATATGTATCAAGTTAAAAAAGAAATAAAGAAAAATATATAGTAAAATTTTATTATTGTGAAAGATAAATATAATGAACTATAGAATAATGTTTAATAATATCATATTTTGCATATGTACATGTAGCATCCCGTATTTAATTAATATACTATTCCGGTAAATTATCGATGATTACTTTTGGATATAATAAAATTATATTAATTTTTATAGTAATAACACAATTAATCGCTCTTAATTAATTATTATGAGTAATCTAGGTATTAAAAAAATAATTAATATTTAAAGAAAAATAAAATAGACATAAAATACGAAATTAACTCTTAATGTTTTAAATTAAATTTTCATCTTTCGAAAGATGGTTTTACTATATCACTCCTTATTATAAGTCATTTATGTATTAGGAAAATAAGAATAACAAAATTATATGTCAACATAAAATATTTGATTGACTATCAAAATTATATTAGCGCCACATAAATTGGGACGAAACAGAAGAAGATATAAAGCAATACACATTATTTGAAAATGAAATATAAAGTACTGTAAATAACAATAATTAACAAAAAAAATTTTAAAAAATTGACTGATTTCTACATCAGCTGCTTAAGTCGTGATTTTACTATATCACCCCTAATTAATTATTATGGTCATGTAAGCATTGTGCCACATAAGTTGAGATAGAAAAAATATTATAAATCACCATGATAAAAAATTTAAATTATTT
>NW_025815320.1:0-1816 GCF_002878395.1 Capsicum annuum | reverse complement strand
AAATTTTTGGTATATTAAATTTCCTTTTATGGCAGTTATTATACTTTTTTCTATAGGTTTTATAATTCTATCATCTGCTAGGTATAATTCTATTGGTGTATCTATTCCTTCTCTGAAACATGCTTTTATTAATATCTCTGTACCTCCTAGGTGTACGTATTTTATTGGGTCTCTAATTTTTATATCGTTTATTTCTTTATTAATTATCCTTTTTGTTACTATTGGTATACTAGCTTTACCTTTTGCATATCTACAATCTATTACATGTTCTTTTTGGCTTACTACATAGTATTCTTCTTTTCTTTTACTAAATATATTTTTTATTGTTGGTATTTTAAATATTTTTTCTACACTTAAATCTAATTCTTTTCCTTTTATTTCATCAAATATGTGACTATCAAATACTATTTTTTGATCTGTTCCTTCTTGACTTAAATATTCTTCCTTTATTATTATTTTTATATCTTCTTCAGTCATTTAGTTCATCTAATTCACTATCTATTTCATTATCTGTTTCATTCTCTAAAATTTTATATATACTATCTTCACTTTCTAATTCGTAATCTATATAATCTATCTAAATATATTTTGTATTTTCTATTTTTATTTCTGATATTTATTTATTTATTGGGTCTTTAGGTAATTTACAATCTCTAGCTAAATGTCCTAATTTTTCGCAATTACAAATGAGATAAATCAATTTAAATAAAATAATATCTAAAAACGTAAAGAATTAAAAATAAGGATAGAAAGGGTATTACAATAGATATTATACGCCTATGATAGATACATGAGTAGAAGCTAATTTATGTAGATATAATTGTTTACCAAAAAGTAAATGGAGTAAATTAAAAACACCAATAATAGATAATGGATTTAATAACGAAGGAAACTTAATTACTTATAAAGTTAAGAATGTAAAAACACAAGTATGGGATAAAATATTAACAATAGAAGAAATCTATAATTATGAGCTAACATCAAAAGATATACTTTTAGGAATGCCATTTTAGATAAATTATATCCACATATAATATCTAGAACGGATTGATGGTTTACACCACCATTTAAACAGAAAGTAAGAACAAAAAAAGTTACTAATAAAATAAAAAAGGAAACTAACTGGATAGAAGGAAGTGAAAAAAATTACACAAAAATTAGAAAATATAAAAAATACTAAAGATACAATAGAATTGGTTGTATTTTCAATAAATAAAAATGAAATAACTATATTTTCAATAAGTAAGACAAAAAAAATTAAGAAAAAATTAGAACAATTATATAGTGAAGATCCATTAAAAGGATGGGGAAAACAGAAAACCACTATAAAAATTGAATTAATAAATAAAAATAACATAATAACTCAAAAATCATTAACATATAATTTTGACGATTTAAAAGAATTTAAAATGCACATAGAAGAATTATTAGAAAAATAATACAAACAAAAATGTAATAGTAAACATAATAGCCTAGTATTTCTAGTAAATAAACATAGTGAACCAAAAAGAGGAAAAGTAGAATGGTTATTGATTATAGAAATTTAAATGCAAAAACTATGACATATAATTACCTAATACCAAATAAGATATTAAAAATAAGATAAATACAAGGATATAACTACTTTAGTAAATTTGATTGTAAATTAGGATTTTACCATTTAAAGTTAGTAGAAGAATCTAAGGAATTAACCGCATTTACGGTACCACAAGGATTTTATGAATGGAATGTACTACCATTTGGATATAAAAATACACCAGGTAGATATCAACATTTTATGGATAGTTATTTTAAACAATTAGGTAATTGTTTAAAA
>NW_025815319.1:0-1536 GCF_002878395.1 Capsicum annuum | reverse complement strand
AAAATAATCTACTGCAAGGGCAATTAAGAGAAGATTTATTTCAGACGAATTATTGACAAGATATTGCAAGATAATTGGACACAAATATCCAAACCATCAATGTTCGAGATGTAATGGAGAAGATAATATTGTCCCAGATGTATAGCTAGAATAAAGATAAGCATGCCAGCTGGAAAGAAGATAAAAAAGCAGCAGATACGATAGAGACAACAACGAAGGAAAATAAACTACGGATAAAGAAAAAAAAACAAAAGTTATCAAAGTATGGGATAAAATATTAACAATAGAAGAAATCTATAATTATGAGCTAATATCAAAAGATATACTTTTAGGAATGTCGTTTTTAGATAAATTATATATGGGTATAATTTATCTAAAAAAGGCATTCCTAAAAGTATATGTTTTGATGTTAGCTCATAATTATAGATTTCTTCTATTGTTAATATTTTATGCCATACTTGTGTTTTTACATTCTCAGCTTTATAAATAATTAAGCTTCCTTCGTTATTAAATCCTTTAACTATTATTGGTGTTTTTAATTTATTCCATTTACTTTTTTGGTAAACAATTATATCTACATAAACTAGCTTCTGCTCCTGTATCTATCATAGGCGTATAATATCTATTGTAATACCCTTCTACTGCTATTTTCATTAATACATATATTTTCATATCATGTTAAAGCTCTTCTTAAGAATAATTTCTCTCTGTTATATGTTATAGATAATTGTGTATGCTCTATATTATATGGTTTTACTTGCTCTAGCCATTTTATTCCTAATATTATGTCTGCTTTGTGAATTTATTCCTTTATTTCAAATTCTATTTTTATTTTTCTAACTCCTATTGTTATTTCTTTTTCGGCTATATTTTTATTGTTTATTAAGCTTCTTGGTAGATATGGGCATATATTATTGTCAGATTTTATTTTCTCATTTTTTACTAGATATATTGCTATATAATTTTCTTCTTGTCTTGTATTTAAGAGTATTAAATATTCTTTTTCATTTATTGTTCTTGTTATGTAATATTGGTTTAAATTAGTTGTTAAACTTGTTTTATAACTTGTTCTTTTTGATGAACTTGATGATTCTGCTTTTTCATAAGCTATTCGTTTTGTTGTACTTATTCTATCATTTATTATTTCTAAATTTTCTTCTATATCAATGTCTCCATAACTATAATCATTATTATCAATTGTTTTTACAAATTGTTCGAAAGAACTTTCTATTTGTATTTTGTTAATTTTATTTTTTCCCGTTATTTTATGTTTTGTTATTAATACATATAGATTTTTACATCTTGCTCTAAATAATTTACTTCCTGGGGTTAGTTCTATTCTTGATACTTTTCAATATAATACTAATGATTTATCTATATTTTTATTTGTTATTGCTACTGAATAATTCGCACTTACTATAAATTTAAATTTTTGGTATATTAAATTTCCTTTTATGGCAGTTATTATACTTTTTTCTATAGGTTTTATAATTCTATCATCTACTAAATATAATTCTATTGGTGTATCTATTCCTT
>NW_025815318.1:0-1623 GCF_002878395.1 Capsicum annuum | reverse complement strand
CCTAAAAGTATATCTTTTGATGTTAGTTCATAATTATAAATTTCTTCTATTGTTAATATCTTATCCCATACTTGTATTTTTACATTCCTAGCTTTATAAGTAATCAAGCCTCCTTCATTATTAAATCCTTTAACTATTATTGGTATTTTTAATTTATCTCATTTACTTTCTGGTAAGCAATTATATCTACATAAATTAGCTTCTGCTCCTATAGCTATCATAGGAGTATAATATCTACTGTAATATCCTTCTACTACTATCTTCATTAATACATATATTTTCATTTTATTATTTATTAAACTTCTTGGTAGATCTGGGCATATATCATTATCAGTTTTTATTTCTTCATTTTTTTCTAGATATTTTGCTATAGAATTTTCTTCTTGTCCTGTATTTAAGAGTATTAAATATTCTTTTCATTTACCTTTCCTGTTATGTAATATTGGTTTAAATTATTTGTTGAATTTATTTCATAACTTGTTCTTTTTTATGAGCTTGATGATTCTGGTTTTTCATCAGCTATTATTTTCGTTGTACTTATTCTATCATTTATCATTTCTAAATTTTCTTCAATATCTATGTCCCTATAGCTATAATCATTATAATCTATTGTTTTTACAACTTATTCGAATGGACTTTCTATTCGTATTTTGTTAATCTTATTTTTTCCTGTTATTTTATGTTTTATTGTTAATACATATAAATTTTTGCATCTTGCTGTAAATATTTTGCTTTCTAGGGTTAATTATATTCCTGATATTTTTCAATATAATACTAATGATTTATCTATATTTTTATCTGTTACTGCTACTGAATAATTTACACTTATTATAAATTTAAATTTTTGGTAAATTAAATTTCCTTTTATGTCAGTTATTATGCTTTTTTCTACAGGTTTTATAATTCTATCATCTGCTAAATATAATTCTATTGGTGTATCTATTCCTTCTCTAAAACATGTGTTTATTAATATCTCTGTACCTCCAAGGTGTACATATTTTATTGGGTCTCTGATTTTTATATCATTTATCTCTTTATTAATTATTCTTTTTGTTACTAGTGGTATACTAGCTTTACCTTTTGCATATCTACAGTCTATTACATGTTCCTTTTGGCATACTACATAATATTCTTCTTTTTTCTTGATAATAGATTTCTTATTGTTGGTATTTTAAATATTTTTTCTTCACTTAAGTCTAATTCTTTTCCTTTTATTTCATCAAATATGTTACTGTCAAATATTATTTTTTGGTTTGTTCTTTCATCATTCAAATATTCTTCCTTTGTTATTATTTTTATATCTTCTTCGGTCATTTGATTCATCTCTTTCACTATCTATTTCATTATCTGTTTCATTTTCTGAAATTTCTTATATACTATCCTCACTTTCTAATTCATAATCTATATAATCTATCTGCATATATTCTGTATTTTCTATTTTTATTTCTGATATTTGTTTATTTTTAAGATTTTTAGGTAATTTACAATCTCTAGCTAAATGTCCTAATTTTCCACAATTATAACAAGTACATTCTTTTATAGATTTTTTTTTCTATATAGTCTTTTGTATTTATAATTTTTTACATAATATCTTTTTCTTGGTTTCTTGTATTTATATTTTGA
>NW_025815317.1:0-1203 GCF_002878395.1 Capsicum annuum | reverse complement strand
TATCAATTATTTTTACAAATTGTTCGAAAGGACTTTCTATTTGTATTTTGTTAATTTTATTTTTTTCCAGTTATTTTATGTTTTGTTGTTAATACATATAGATTTTTACATTTTGCTGTAAATATTTTACTTCTGGGGTTAGTTCTATTCCTAATATTTTCCAATATAATACTAGTGATTTATCTATATTTTTATCTATTATTGCTACTGAATAATTTGCACTTATTATAAATTTAAATTTTTGGTATATTAAATTTCCTTTTAGGGCAGTTATTATGTTTTTTTCTATAGGTTTTATAATTCTATCATCTGCTAGGTATAATTCTATTGGTGTATCTATTCCTTCTCTAAAACATGCTTTTATAAATATCTCTGTTCCTCCAAGGTGTATATATTTTATTGGGTCTTTACTTTTTATATCGTTTATTTCTTTATTAATTATTCTTTTTGTTACTAGTGGTATACAAGCTCTTCCTTTTACATATCTACAATCTATTACATGTTCTTTTTGATTTACTATGTAGTATTCTTCTTTTCTTCTACTAAATATATTTTTTATTGTTGGTATTTTAAATATTTTTCTATATTTAAATCTAATTCTTTTCCTTTTATTTCATCAAATATATGACTATCAAATATTATTTTTTGATTTGTTCCTTCTTCATTTTAATATTCTTCCTTTGTTAATATTTTTATATCTTCCTTAGTTATTTGATTTATTCTTATATCTTTTTCAGTCATTTAATTCATCTAATTCACTAACTATTTCATTATCTGTTTCATTCTCTGAAATTTCATATATACTATCTTCACTTTCTAATTCGTAATCTATATAATCTATCTGCATATATTCTGTATTTTCTATTTTTATTTTTGATATTTGTCTATTTTTTGGGTTTTTAGGTAATTTACAATCTCTAGCTAAATGTTCTAATTTTTCGCAATTATAACAAGTGAATTCTTTTATAGATTTCTTTTTCCTATATGGTCTTTTATGTTTATAATTTTTTACATAATATCTTTTTCTCGGTTTCGTATATTTATATTTTAATTATTTGTATTTCTTATATTTCTTATGTCTTTTTCTTTTCTTATAGTATCTTTTTTCGCATCCAAATTGAGGTGTTATTTTATCTTTGCAACATGCTAAATTTCTTATTAATGTTTTTTTCATTTTTATTTCTTCTCTATATTTTTCACATA
>NW_025815316.1:0-1472 GCF_002878395.1 Capsicum annuum | reverse complement strand
GATGATAATTGATGGATATGAGACTAATTATATGTATATAATGACCAATTTTCGCCCATGAGGTGATGGAAAATGACCATATTGCCCATAAAAATTTGAGTAAATCCGAATCTGTCCATGGTGGACTGTTTTGGTAGGCTAAAGTAAATCGGCCATAACTCTTTGCTCTGATATCGGATTTGGGTTAAATTGGTATCGTTAGAAATATAATTCAAAGGGCTTTCATTTCATATAAATTAGACCACCCAGTTCGTCCTGTACAAGGAGTTATGATCATTTTAAGTTGACCCTAAAAATCTGTTTTGAGAGGCTGAAGTAAGATGAGTATAACTCCTTACTCAGATGTTGGATTTGGATGAAACCAATTGCATCGGAAAGAAGACTCACAGATATTTCTTTTTATATGTGGTAGCTCTCCCAGTTCATTATATTGAGGGAGTTATGATCGTTCAAATTTGACCCAAAAAACTGGCAGGCCTCATTTCCTGCACATTTACTGTTCACAACATCCCGGCCACCGTTTTATAGTTTCGAACATACTCAATTATATCCGAACCTTATCCGTTTTTGGAAATATTTATATCGTTGGAAAGATTATTCAATAACCTTCGTATGGAACCATCGACGGGCAAATTCCGGTATAAATAAGGTCGATTCCTATACACATATAATCAAACTATACAATTGAAACCATCTCAAAATAATCAATACTCATACTTAAACTCATATATACCTAACTTAGGATCAATACCTATCCTCCAACACATATAACAATGGCTAATGCACTTAATTAAGCACGGGGTGTTACACGACATAATATAATCAATAATTGAAATTGAACTGGTGATAATAGAATAAATACCCAAAATTGAACTGGTCATAATGTAAGCAATACCTGGAATTGATTTGTTCATAATATAAACATCATCATCATCATAAGTCGTATCATTAATAGCATAACCAATCGCATGTTCAATAGGTTTCAATCCTCACATTTAAGGACATGACCATCAAGTTTCAAGATTTCTTACTATTATTGTTATACACATTCCCACAATCCCTAAATAATGTGAAGGTTCACCAAAGCTAACATGTGTCATAGCCTAAGGTTGATTAAGAGTCCACTGCTAATCCTTGAGGTTCATTTTAGGAAAATTTCTACCCAAACTAGGCTTAAGGTATCTAACTACACTTTTAGATGTCAACAAGCTTTAATTAGCCCTATGATAGGGAATTCACCTAAAATATGAACAACTAGGTCAATTGTATCTAATTAGAGTAATCTAAGATGTTCTCATTCTAAACATAAAGAGTGAATTCTAATTCACCCAAAGCAGAAGGGAACAAGCTAAGTGTTTCATGCTTACGTTATACAACTAGCCTAAATATCTCAACTAATCCCATTTCTTGTAATTCATCAATCAACACCTACAACCCATCCTAAATCCAACACAATATCACAAATATATTAT
>NW_025815315.1:0-1295 GCF_002878395.1 Capsicum annuum | reverse complement strand
TTGTATAAGGTTACATTATGCCTTCTGATAAGGATACAGAAGTATACATGTTTAATGTTAATACTTAAATGTATAGTTGACATTATACATTACTGCAGATTATTTTTTAAATGTATAATGTGCCATATACATGTGCAACTGTTGTATAATGTTATCTTTTAAATTCCAACTTATTCGTTATTTGCGTTGATTCAATAAATACAACACATACTGAACAATAAAACTGAATATATCAATTGTATTTGGATATATATTATTTTCATTTAACTATTTTGTTAACTGATGTTTATTTTTTTCATGAATTTTAAATTATTTATAATAAATTTATATGATTCCGCGAACGAAAGATAATTTCTTTCGTCAAAACACACTTTGAAAATCAATTTTCCGGGAGCTTAATGGATCATATCAGTGTGAACACATATAATCCATACGTATTAATATTACTCCTACTAAAATAAAGGAAAGAGAATGAAAAACAAATACTCCCACTAGATTTTATATTATTTTATGTTGTTACATAATTTTTAAAAAGGTTTTAATTAAAATTATATTTTATTATTATTTATGTAATTTATTACTACTAAAAATAGTATAAGAAGGAAATAATAAGACTTTTTTATGATTAAATTTCAGTTACTATATTTAATCATACACCACATAATGATAGGTAACTAATTGCATTAATTAAGGTAGAGAAAGATAATATTTGATTTTTCTTTCCATAAATATAGGCAAATCTGTTTTATCATAATTGCAATAATGTATAAGAGCCTACCTAATGTATAAGTATATTTTACAAATTAGGAAGAGAGAAAGCCTAAGGGATTATATGTAAATACTTTCATTATAGAAGGGATTTATGTGGTTTATACAATATTTATTTTACTTATTTATATTAAATATTATTATTTTTCTAATACGTAAATAACTTATAATAATTAATTAGAAGTGATACAGTAAAAACACGATTGAAGCAGGCATATCGACCTGTTACCTGCTTCAGCACTCAACTCCCTCTTATATATGACTAATAATATATATATAGACTATCTTAGTAAAAAATGTCTTTAAGTTACGGTCTTATCTAGACTATAATTTTCAGTTAAAATGATGTTTCAATTCATTCTTGACAAAACGTTGTCTGAAGTGCAACTATTACACATCTGAAGTTAGGCCTTGTCAAAATTACAACTTCGATTAAAAAAGTCTGATATTTGATATTTAACCTTTTCAAGACTGCTATTTCAATAATAATTAAAAAATTGAAGCTTGTCTTAACAAATTTGATAAGA
>NW_025815314.1:0-1076 GCF_002878395.1 Capsicum annuum | reverse complement strand
CCGGTCACAAAAACCAAATTATGAATAAAAAAGAGGCGCTTCTTTTTTCCCAATCCACCCTCCGCCCACCCCCTCACCTTTAGTTAAGAAAATTCTCACAAAGTAAATTTTTGTGGAGCTAAAAGGGCTGCTCGCCTCCATTTGGTACTTTTGTATAACCCTTGTACCATCGTAGATCCTATCGGAACTCCCCTGATCATATACAAGACCACACCCACCAAATTGAGGCCAACAACCGCTAAAATGAGGGTCGAGATAGATCCAACAAAGCCGTTGTTAAATGAGAGCTCCGTGGTAATAAGTAATGCCCTCTTTCTGCTTGAATTGCAAAGTACAGGGACACTCTGAGGATAAGTGCAGGGACGCTCCGTTTAGCATACTTGGGAACATTCTACTAAACGGAGAAGTACAAAAAATGATTGGCGAGATACAAAAAAGTGACAACAACAGGAGTGTCCCCCAAGAACACATAGAGGGAACTACCTGATATGAAAAAATGCAGAGTATAGCAACATTACAACGAAGAAAATTGTCTTCTCAACTGCCCCGTAAAACAAAACATCAAATTTATCAACAACTTGTCTCCAAGAAACTACCAGAACACAGCAGCAAAGATTTGCATAAGTTGATTAGTTTACTTGATATGCTTTACTTGAGCCGATGGTCTATCGGAAACAATCTCTTTACCTTCATAAGGCTGGGGTAAGGTTGCGGACAAATCACCCTCCCCAAACCTCACTTACGAGATTACTCTGGATATATGTTATTGTTGTAGTTTTCCCTGCTACTTAATTTTTCCTAAAAACTTGGTCAACTATCTGAACTTCACTTGATCTCAGTACTTAAACTTATACATAACCAAACACTGATGTATATTATAACTACTTAGTAGAATTGCACTGAACTTAAGAAATACTAATAGAATATAGTGCAACAGTTAACTAGGAATTAAGGGAACAGTAGAAGGAAATCAATAAAATGACGTCTTGTGTTTATTGGCTGGGCGTAAACATTCGGACAGCACTATTTAAAAACTAAATCAAGTTGCATAAGATTTTAGATTAAAGGGTATAAAA
>NW_025815313.1:0-1413 GCF_002878395.1 Capsicum annuum | reverse complement strand
ATATTGTATATAACAAGTTTATTGTACGAACAGATAATACACGGGTATGTTGGTGGCTAATAAAAAAAATACAAAATTCAGTTACAACAAAAGATATTCGGAGACTAGTCTTAAATATATTAAATTTCACATTTACAATTGAAGTAATTAGTACTAACAAAAATATTATTGCAGATTACATATCAAGACAAAGCTACACAGACTGATATAATAGAAGAGGATACTCTCGAAAAGATATTCAACACCCTAACTACGCTTTCAATGAAAGTGGACAGTGTGGGTAATGAAATAGAAAAGCTAAAGACTAATAAATTTAAAATGAAGTCTGAAGCTACAAATCAGCTAACTCAGCAGTGTGCAGAGCTATGTCGATCGGAAGACTTTAAAATTCCAGAGCTAGAAGGAGACGTTGGAATACTTCATAAAACCCATAACGTTTATCAATCTACTTCTACAGGTACAAGCAAAGGAGTTAGGAAAAACACAACTATGAACCTAAACAGGCTATTTGATAAACCATTTATTCCAAATACACCAAAAGATCCTATGTTCATACCCCCATAAATTAACACATACCGAGATAGTTTAAACCAAGACAAAAAGACTTACAACTATACAGGCCGAACATACATAGAAAATATTTACAAAATATAAACCTTCTTAAATACCAACTCCAGAGCTATAAAAATCTAAGAACCACATACGAATTACATAACCCAGAAGCTAACCGGATACAATAAGCTAATTGCTTTACCCAAAACCAAACCAAGTCTAGTTAAAACCTGTTACGAATATGGACTACTTAGTACCATATATACCCAAGACGGAAATGAAATATCCACTAAACCAGAAATATATGAGTCATTTAATATTTTTAAAAGAATAATCAAAGGTAACCTATTTTTTATAAAATTTTACACAACACCAACAGAGATATTGTATGATGAAGTTAAATCACCTATACAGTTGTAAAAATAGGAATGACCCGAGATATGATTATACCAGAAGATATTACTCAACAACCAAAAATACCTAGAATTGAGATACCAAATTTTTATGCAAATAAGAGAATTATTGGACTATCCACGATTCTTCAAGAGTTAGCAAACACCTATCGCAACAGAAATCTCATATGGAGTTATTATTCAAGAGGTAATGTAATAGTATACTCAAATTCAAAGGAACTAAGAGAAGAATATATGGAGGACGTTAGGCAATGGATCTTGACGTTACTCAATCCAGAGAAAAAGCCTATCGCCAGAGTCATTAGAGAAAAGTTTATTTTGAAAGAATTATTAAGCAAATATTGCAAGTTAATTGGACATAAATATACAGACCATCAATATTCAAAATGTAATGGAGAAGATAATATTGTCCTAAAAGTTCAACTGGAATAGAAGAAGATAAAAGCAA
>NW_025815312.1:0-1025 GCF_002878395.1 Capsicum annuum | reverse complement strand
AAAAGATATTTTAACTTCTCCTTAGGTTATTTTAACTCAGCTAGAGCCATTCTATAAGGAGAATTAGAGATAGGAAGATCGATCCCAAAGTCTATTTTCCTATAAGGATGAATACTAGTAAGATCATCGAGAAAGACTTTGGGAAATTCATTAACAAAAGGGACGAGGGAACCTTAGGGAAATTCATTAACAAAAGGGACGAGGGAACCTTAAAACTAGAATATTTAACCAAAACTCGATGGTACAGATATCCCTTGGAAATCAACTTTCTATCTCTAAGATAAGAAATAAACTTTTCCTTAGGAACTAAGGATATTACCTCCCATTCTATTAGCGATTCATTTGGGGATTGGACGTTGACCTTACGGCTCTAATAATATAGAGAACCATAGCATGAATAAAACTGATCTATCCCCAAGATCATATTAAAATCTACCATGTCTAATTCAATCAGATCCACCAATGTCTTCCTATAACTAATAGATACCACACAATCTCTATAGACCCTTCTAGCCATAACAAAATCACCTATCGAGATAGATAGAGAGAAAGGATAGGAAATACTCTCAGGACTAAAAAAAGATAAACAACCATGTGAGGGGTCACATAAGAAAAGGTAGACCCAGGATCAAGTAAACAATCCATATCACTAAAGAAAAGCTGTAATGTACTAGTGATAACATAAGAAGATGCCTTAAATTCTTGATAGGTAGTAATAGCATAAAGATGATTTGGTCCAGTATCGGTACCAGAAGTAGCACTCTTTGGCACAGGAGATAAAGAAGTAGAAACCAAAACCTTATTAGCTCCATGTAACACCCTAAATTTTTGGTCCTTGAAAATTTATTAACCCTTGAACTTACTACCCAACCTACAACTCACCTTACGAGTCTTAAGAAGTCTTTACGGTTCATATGACCCTAATCGTGGGGTGATAAGTAAGGTTGCCCAGATCTTCTGTCTTGACTAAGACTCATGCCTGACTAATTGTATAGACTCATTATGAGTTGTAATATGCTGATCAT
>NW_025815311.1:0-1134 GCF_002878395.1 Capsicum annuum | reverse complement strand
GTGAATGGTTTACTGCCAAATGATGACCATTAACTCTTTCAAGGGTAATTAGAAATGAAGTGGTAATTGTTGCATGTATATGACAAAGAAACTGACAAAAAATGTTACATAATGTCGACAATTAAGACTCCCACTATCTGCCTAACCTCCAAAAAACCATGCAACATAATAATATTTAATACTAATAATATTAAAATGCAACTTCACATTAAATATATACAAAATCCCATGGATCTAAAAACTCAATCCTATACCAATTATTTAAAAATGTCTTCTCATCTAGACAGACGTTTAAACCCCCGGGGGGGTTGGGGGGGGGGGGAATCAATTGAAAATAGACTAAATTTTTATTTTTTTTTCAAAAATGACATTTCAAATGTAAAACGTTAATAATTCAAATATGCGATAAAACAGAGGTGTGTTATAATACATTGTATCGTAGACGTTCATTTAAATAACACTTCTACAACTTTCTGAAGAAGCTTGTAGTCAAATAGATAGCTTGCGGATAACTTTCTGAAAAGCCTTACAACAACGTTCTCAAACTTCTTTGCGACTTCCTTCTACATTTCCATGGAGTATAGTCTTTTGGTTGACCTTAGAATAAAATTTAGTTAATAAAGTAATTTTATTCACGAAGTGTTATAAGTTGAAGGACTATTTGGGTAATTAACTCGAGAAAGCGCAAGGCATTGGGCGGCAAAAGCCGAGTGTTGACAGGCGTTCAAAGCATTAAATATTAGGAGATGTCTGTATAATCAAAGATGCCAGAGGTTTTTCACATACGTAAAAATGGATAAGCTTTTTCAATTTTCAATCCCTATCAAATAGATGCGTCCGAAAAGTTGAGGCGAGCGGGGTGGGGCGTGGAAGTCTTCATGAGACCGAGTTCCTTCAAAATTATTCTCTAGATAAGTACAAAAGTCTTCCAGTTAATGTAAATCGTCAAAATTACTATTTACTCACTAAGCAATACATTTCCCTCTTATGCTTTTGAGCTCTCGTGTTACATTATTTGTTGTTCTAAATTATATTCATAAAAATCAAGTTTGCCGATGACGCACCATGTGGCTCTCTTTTTTTTTTTTTTACTTTGCTGGTTTGATGCAATTTCATATTCACCCTTTTTTTTTT
>NW_025815310.1:0-1098 GCF_002878395.1 Capsicum annuum | reverse complement strand
TTTCGACATTTTTTCGGCGACACAGTCATCGAAGTAAATAACTGGAAGCGACCTCTACCTCATTTCAATGCGTGTCTCGATATCCAGTGAATCTAAGCTGAAAATAGAGAGAGGGTGACCTATTTTTGGCACGAATTTGGGTCGAAATGAACTGGCGGTACTATTCTCCAATTTGATTCACCAGAACAGTAGCCAAGCCATGGCTTTCGATGTATCTGGCAGCTAAGAAGACGAGTTTCCAGTGAGTTTCGCTGGAGAATTCAACCCCCGTCAACCCCGTCTACCCCTCTTCTCTCTTGTTCTCTCTCCCCTCACTTGATCTCACTCTCTCTTCTACCTCTACAACTCTCTATGTGTGTGATTTTGTGTGTGGAGTGTTTCTGTGAGTATATTCGTGAATTTCTTGGTGAAGAAGATGATGGAATAAAAAAAATCGTGTCCTTTTTTTTTTTTGTATATGTATGTGAATATGGTCCCTTATCCGTGTCCATTCCCTGGGTTCAAAAAAAATGTGTAAAAAGGGGGTAGGGGTAGAGTAGTGGTGAGGTGGGGGTAGGGTATGGGGGCATGGGTTAGTGATGTGTTTTCCAAAATTGATAGGAGGAGTGGTTAATTTCGTTACAAAAGAATAATTGGGGATTAGGTTTGTTAGTGGGTTTGTTATTTTTTTGTATTTTTATGGGATATAATCATACGGGTGAGGGCACGTGGTAAGACAGGGATAAAAATGTGTAACTTGGGTTTTCGGGAGGGACAAAATTAGGTGTCTACATCATGCCCCCTTTGAATGTAAACATGAAGTGTTTTCAGACAAAGAAGTAGACAGCGAGATCAAATTTTGACCCGACCATTATTCAAGGAAAGAAACAGAAGAAAGAAGAGCAACCGGGTTTTGACTTAGGACATCCTACCTACCCAAGTTATGAGAGAATCAAGTCACGGGTATTTCAAAAAATTGGAAAGAGATGGACTATACCGAGTTGGAGAGTCAAGTGGGGTTACATCGAGGTTCCGGTCCACGGCTCTGTCATTATATTAAAATGAAAATTATAAGTTAAAGCATAAATAAAATTACAAAAATCCTATATATACATCTTC
>NW_025815309.1:0-1956 GCF_002878395.1 Capsicum annuum | reverse complement strand
GAAAAAGAAGTAAACAATGAGAAAGAATTTTATCCCAACCATTATTAAAAAAATGAAACAGAAGGAAGGAGGGACACCAAGTCTTGACTTAGGACATCCTACCTACCCAAGTTATGAGGGAATCAAGTGACAAGTATCTCAAAGGATTGGAAGGAAATGAACTATACCGAGTTGGAGAGTCGAGTGAGGTCCCATCGAGGTTCCGGTCGTGGTCTGTCATTACATCAAAAAATGAAAAATTACAAGAGTTAAAAAGATAAATAAAATTACAAAAGTCTTATCTATGCAGCTTCTTTTGAACTCTAGACTTGAGTTTCATCACCCTACTCTTCAGGCGGGCTCCTGACTTACAATTTTTCAATTTGTTGCTTGGCTTTCAATTGTTTCACCTTGTTGCTTTACTTTCCATTTATTTGCTTTGTGCTTCAGGCGGGATCCAATGTTGTTTGAGTTATCAAAATAAGGAAGTGCATCGCCTTACAAATCTCATTTGAATTACCCAAATAAGAAAGTGCGTCTCCTTACAGATGTTGCTTGAATTACCTAAACAAGGAAGTACATCTCCTTACAGATGTTTCTTGAATTACCAAAATAAAGAAGTGCATCTTCTTACAAATTCCAGTTGAATTACCCAAACAAGGAAGTGCGTCTCCTTACAAATGTTGCTTGAATTACCAAAATAAAGAAATGTGTCTCCTTACAAATGTTGCTAGAAATACCCAAACAGGAAAGTGCGTCTCCTTACCAATGCCTCTTGAATTACCAAAACAAGGAAGTGCGTCTCCTTACCAATGCCGCTTAAATTACCAAAATAAAGAAGTGTGTCTCCTTACCAATGCTGATTGAATTACCCAAACAAGGAAGTGCATCTCCTTACAAATGTTTCTAGAAATACCCAAACAGGAAAGTGCGTCTCCTTACCAATTCCTCTTAAATTACCAAAACAAGGAAGCGCGTCTCCTTACCAATGCCGCTTAAATTACCAAAACAAGAAAGTGTGTCTCCTTACCAATGCTGCTTGAATTACCCAAACAAGGAAGTGTGTCTCCTTATAGATGTTGCTTGAATTGTCCAAACAAGGAAGTGCGTCTTCTTACAAATATTGCTTGAATTTCCCGAACAAGAAAGTGCATATCTTTACAAATACCGCTTGAATTACCAAACAAGAAATTACATCTCGTTACAAATACTGCTTGAATTACCAAATAAAAAAGTACATTTCCTTACAAATGTTGCTTGAATTACCAAAACAAGAAAGTGCGTCTCCTTGCAAATGTTGCTTAAATTACCAAAACAAAGAAGTGTGTGTCCTTACCAATGCTGCTTGAATTACCCAAACAAGGAAGTGTGTCTTCTTACAAATGTTGCTAGAAATACCCAAACAGGAAAGTGCGTCTCCTTACCAATGCCTCTTAAATTACCAAAACAAGGAAGTGTGTCTCTTTACCAATGCCGCTTAAATTACCAAAACAAGAAAGTGTGTCTCCTTACCAATGCTGCTTGAATTACCTAAACAAGGAAGTGCGTCTCCTTACAGATGTTGCTTAAATTGTCCAAACAAGGAAGTGCGTCTCCTTACAAATGTTGCTTGAATTGCTCAACAAGGAAGTGTATCTCCTTACAAATACCACTTGAATTACCCAAATATGGAAGTGCGTCTCTCAACAAATGATGTTTGAATTACCCAAACAAGGAAGTGCGTCTTCTTACAAATATCACTTGAATTACCAAACAAGGAAGTGCGTCTTCTTACAAATACCGCTTGAATTACCAACAAGGAAGTGCGTCTCCTTACAAATATTTCTTGAACTGCCCAAACAAAGAAGTGCATCTCCTTACAAATACCACTTGAATTGCCCAAATATGGAAGTGCGCCTCTCTACAAATGTTGCTTGAATTACCCAAAAAAGTCCGTCTCCTTACAAATGTCACTTGAATTTTTCAAGGAAATGCGTT
>NW_025815308.1:0-1117 GCF_002878395.1 Capsicum annuum | reverse complement strand
TGAATCCAACATATGGGTCATCCGTTGCAACAGATTAGTCATATATTACAACAAATTACTCACTTGTTGCAATAGATGACTCATATGTTGGATTAATGTTGCAGGTTCTATCCATTGTAGCAGTAGCAGATGCACCAAATAAGAAATTCAACAAAAATTATAATTTTACTTACAAAATAAGCTATGAAGTAATGTCCAAGTGATATATGAACAAAATTTGACCTAAAAGTTTTAAAAAAAATTCAACAGGAGCTCAATGAATAAGTAAAACACATGAAAAATTTCATGAAACAGGTAAACAAGACAAAAATAATGTACCATACATCAAATGCAAAAGGATCAAGGGGACAAACATTTAAGTTCTCCTAAAAACGTTTAAGTTCCCTAATATTTTAGTTGCTTTCTAATAGTTGACTCATCTGTTACAACAGATTTTTTATCTATTTGATAATTTTCAACAGATGAATCATCTGATGCAACATTCTAGTCATTTGTTGATTCAAATTAAGCAATTATTAGTAATAACTAAATTGATTTAGCTAAAATTAAAGACGTTTCTACGACAATGGGACAAACATTTGTGTTCTCCTAAAAATATTTGAGTTCCCTAGTATTTTAATTGTTTTCCAATAGATTATCTATTTGTTGCAACAAGTTAATCATCTATTGCAACAGATGTTTATAACAGGTTAGTCATTTGTTTATTCAAATTAAGACATTATTAATAATAACTAAATTAATTTAATTAAAATTGAAGACAAGTCTTTAATACAAGACCTTAGACAAAGGGACAAATGTTTGAGTTCTCCTAAAAATATTTGAGCTTTAGTATTTTAAATTGCTTTTCAACATATATCAAACTCGGAATGAAAATGAGCCAGAGAATTAAAAAAGTGACCAAAATAGGCCACCTATTTAAAAAGTTGCCAAAATAGGCTAAACGTAATAATTTATTACGTTTTCTACTTTTTTTCTTAATGGACAACTAACGGAGTTGACTTTTACAAAAACTTAAGAATTTCTTACGTTTTACATTTTTTTGAAAAACGTAAGAAATTCTTACGTTTTATAAAAAAAAATATAAAACGTAAGAAATTCTTACGTTTCACATGATAAC
>NW_025815307.1:0-1026 GCF_002878395.1 Capsicum annuum | reverse complement strand
TTGTTGCAACAACTAATTCATCTATTGAAAATTATCAAACAGATATAGACATCTGTTGCAACAGATGACTAAGTTGTTGCAACATATGACTCATCTGTTGGAAATTACTAAATAGATAAAATATGTGTTGAAAAGCAATTTAAAATACTAAAACTCAAATATTTTTTAGGAGAACTCAAACGTTTCCCCCCTTATCTAAGGTCTTGTCTTCAATTTTAGTCAAATCAATTTAATTATTATTAAAATTGGTTAATTTGAATCAACAAATGACTAACCTGTTATAAGCTTTTATTGCAACAGATGACTAACTTATTGCAACAAATAGGTGATTTGTTGAAAAATAATTAAAATACTAGAGAACTCAAACATTTTTAGGAGAACTCAAATGTTTGTCCCATTGTCTTAAAGACTTATCTTTAATTTTAGCTAAATCAATTTAGTTATTACTAATTGCTTAATTTGAATCAACAGATGACTAACATGTTGGAACAGATGATTCATCTGTTGAAAATTATCAAACAAATTGAAAATATGTTATAATAAATGGGTTATCCATTAGAAAGCAATTAAAATACTAGGGAACTTAAATGTTTTTAGGAGAACTCAAACGTTTGTACCCTCGATCCTTTTGCATTTGATGTATGATACACTATTTTTATCTTCTTTACCTGTTTCATGAAATTTTTCATGTGTTTCACTTATTCGTTGTGCCCTTGTTGAAATTTTTAGAATATTTTTAGGTCAAATTTTATTCGTATATCACTTGGACATTACTTCATAGGTGATTTTGTAAGTATAGTTATGATTTTTGTTGAATTTTTTATTTGGTATATTTGCTACTGCTACAGTGGATAGAACCTGCAACATAAATTCAATATATGAGTCATTTATTGTAACAAGTGAGTAATCTGTTGCAACATATGAATAATCTGTTGCAACAGATGACCCATATGTTGGATTCATGTTACAACACTGTAATACAAATCCAACAGATGAGTAATCTGTTGCAACAGATTAGTCATATAT
>NW_025815306.1:0-1178 GCF_002878395.1 Capsicum annuum | reverse complement strand
TAAATATTAAAGATAAAATCACGAAGCAACTTGAGGCTAAAGTCATTCGAGTGGCCCAGTATCCTACTTGGTTGGCGAATATTGTCCCTGTTCCAAAGAAGGACGATAAAGTTTGGATGTGTGTTGATTATTGTGATCTAAATAAGGCGAGTCCGAAAGATAATTTTTCACTTCCCAATAACTATATTTTGTTGGAAAATTTTGCCAAACATGATCTTGCATCTTTTGTGGATTGTTATGCGGGGTATCACCAGATTATTATGGATCCAGAAGATGCGGAAAAAACATCATTAATTATGCCATGGGGGACATATTGTTATCGAGTCATGCCTTTTGGACTAAAGAATGCTGGGGAAACTTACATGAGGGCAATGACCACAATGTTTCATGACATGATGCACAAAGAGATTGAAGTTTATGTAGACGACGTGATCATTAAGTCGAGAGAGAAATCTGATCATGTCAAAGATTTGAGAAAATTATTTAAAAGGCTTCGGAGGTATGATCTCAAACTTAACCCAGCAAAATGTGTATTTGGAGTTCCATCAGGAAAACTCTTGGGTTTTATAGTCAATCGACGTGGCATTGAGTTAGATCCTTCAAAAATAAAAGCTATTCAAGATCTGCCTCCCCCAAAAAATAAAACAGAGGTGATGAGCTTACTTGGAAGGTTGAATTATATCAGTAGATTCATTGTTCAGCTTACAACAATCTGTGAGCCAATATTCAAGTTATTGAAGAAGAATGCTAAAGTTGAATGGACTGAAGAATGTCAAGAGGCATTTGACAGAATTAAGAGATACTTGTCGAATTCGCCTATTTTGGTTCCTCTAGAGCCAGGCAGACCCTTGATATTGTACATGTCTATGTTAGATAATTCTTTTGGCTGTGTATTGAGCCAACATGATTTCATGGGTAGAAAAAAATAAGCCATCTACTACCTCAGCAAAAGGTTCACCACTTATGAGGGTAAGTACACTCTTCTTGAGAAGACGTGCTGCGCCTTAACTTGGGTAGCCCAAAAGCTGAAATATTACTTGTCATCTTATACTACTTACCTTATCTCTCGTATGGATCCTTTAAAATACATTTTTCAGAAGCCTATACCCACAGGCAGACTTGCGAAATGGTAGATGTTGCTCACAGAGTTTGATATTATTTATGTGACACGAACTGCA
>NW_025815305.1:0-2108 GCF_002878395.1 Capsicum annuum | reverse complement strand
GTAAGGTAAAGTGAACATGAGGGGTGCATGATATGAATCTACATGGTTTCCTTAAAGAAACTTGCTATAGCACGATCTTGAGACATGAAAGAAGGGAAACTATTCCTAAAACATCTCATAGCCTCTTGCACATAAGTGTGGTGCATAACACGCCCATGTACTAGACTCTACTTAAAGCAGCTTTCAGACTTTCTAGGAAACTGTTGAACCTTAGGCTCTGATACCAAGTTTGTAATGCCCCGATTTGCTGAACCAAAATGCTACATGGTGCTCATGACCCCGAGGGACCACAAGCTAACCCATGACTGATATTTGTACCTGTAAACTGCATAATATCTTATGAAATATGCGGAAACATGAATTGTAAGGCCATAAGGTTCAATACTGATACATATCTGAAAAATATGGTATAACAATACCAAAAAAAAACATAAATATTAAAGTCTGAACATCTAATCTAACATCTAGTCTGAAAGCCTCTAACTGAACTGAATAAGGAGTTGATGAGACATGTCCCCAACTAACTCCAACTACTAAAATAAAGTGAAAACTGAAATAGAAATGAAATAATCATGTCCTCGAAGAATGAGGACTTACGTCTAACTTTGACTGCTGATCCTGGAATCTACTGTTGATTTGGAGCTCACGCCTCTGAACTTATGGTGTAACATAAGAGAAAGCACCATAGCGCAAATGCGTCAGTACGTCTGAATGTAGTGAGTATACGAGTGAGGTAGGCTAAATGCAAAGGGTTATATGCATGAAAAATACTGACTGATATGAACGTGAGAGTACAAACATGCATACGTAACTGTAACTGAACTAGTGGAGATACTGACTACTGAATCTGAATACTGACAACATGATGTACTGATAATGAGATTTTGAAAGACTGAGTTTACTGATATTAATATGTAAATCACTAATAAGTGATAGACCTGATACTGTATTACTGAATACTGGGAGACTGATACTATGTTACTGATAAAGAAATGATTATTTCTGACAGTTCGAATTATGAAGAACTGGTTTAAGTGACTATATCTGAAAGTCCTAAAGCTGAGTACTGATAGCATGAGTTCTAATAAATTTTGTGATTTCATAGCATAAGTGACTGTATCTGACAGTCCATAAATTTGAAGGAAACTATCTGAGTTCAATTCTATTTCTGAGTTGACTGTATCTGACAGTCCTGATATAATAAAATCTGAAGAACTATCTGAGTTCTTTACTGAGACTGGGTAGCTATAGCTGACAGTCCTGAAATCTATAACTGAAATTGTGGAAAGTAGTTATCTAACCAACATGCCCCAAATACGCTATAATAGCTAAGTTGGGGTCCAATCTCTGCCCCGACTGAAGGGGTATCAATACCGTGCCACTGGTAAGGACAGTTGTGAGAATGCTATACTGGCAGGTACTCAATGAGAATGGTGGAAACCCTAAACTAACGGGTTAAGCCACCTCATCAACCCTAATCTGACGAGTTAAGATGTCTCAACTTACGCTGGCTGTGTAGTTCTAGAACACAAGGATGACTATTAAGAATCACACCCTGAACTCGCGGGTGAGTTCCCATCCTTGGGTTCACTTGGTGCTAACTTTTACTCCCATCTGAATGATACTAAACTGAATAACTAAGCTGAACTGAATAACTGAACTGAACTGATTAGCTGAACTGATACTGAATAACTGAACTGATACTAGTGGTATTGTTTAGCAGAGCTAAACTAAGTTTACTCGATTCCAAGGACTGATGGAATGTACTGAGTTTTGAGGACTTATTGAGAGTACTGAAGTTACTGAGATTGACTGTGAATACTGAGGTTGCTAAGGTACTGAGCACTGAGATTACTGAGATTACTGGATTACTGAGATTACTGAGATTTCTGAATTTTCCTGAGCCACATGACTGACGGAATTCTATAGATCATGGCTTGAATGAGAGTATCGTGAAAACATGACATGGCTCTAGGCACACAACAATATTTTTGGGTACAAGTACCCCCAGGACTCGATGGAAGGAAACTGACACAACTTGAATTTCTTGAGTACACGACCATCAATAAAAATCCATAATACATGAGTGGGGGATTTCATGAAGTACA
>NW_025815304.1:0-1448 GCF_002878395.1 Capsicum annuum | reverse complement strand
TTATATAGGTCTAACATATATGTGATCCAGCTAGCACGCAGTTCCACAGTTCAAAAGAGAAACACATTCCAAGATAAAAAAAACTTGATTATTCTCTAGTCTAACAATTAGATGTCCTATAATGCTGAAGCAACAACACTTCCAGAATTACATAGTACTATTTTTGAGTTTCATTTGTCATAGCCCATACGTACCAGCATATTTACATATTTAACATGTTTAACAGAATAAACCTTACACAAACCTTTCTTCGATCAAATCCAAACCAGATCTGTTTAGTGATTATTAGAGAACTCAATACACGACAGGAAATTGAAGATGACTTGAAATTAATAGATGTAGGATCGTTGTGAACAACAGACAACAAATATTCTACTGCACAAATGTAAAAAACAAACAGTAAAATGAAAAGCTGAAACTGTTGGCAAACTTGACAAAGGCCTAATAGCTCATGTTGATGTTGTTCCATGTATTGATACTTTACAATGATCTACATTCTACGATATGAGATATTTTGTAGAGATTAAGGTTATAAGGTTGTTTACTTATATAAGGTTATAAGGTTAAACGGGTGTCACACCTCTTTTTTAACCAAAAAGATTCGATTTTAAGTTTGAAAGGGTTTTCATTATTAAGTAACAAAATGCAGATTTGTTTCGAAAAGGACTTTTTATATTCAAAACTCAGAGTCGCCACTTGGCATAATTTGGTGTGCCAAATCACCTTTGGAAATCCTTTTCAAAAGGGTTTGACTCTTTAAGACTGGTTTGCAAACAGAGATTGCTGCTAAGGAATTTTGTTGACCGAGGGAAAGGTGTTAGGCACCCCTCGATCCCGTGGTTCGACCACGGTTTCTTGGTGAAATGTATCGGCTAATTGGACACTATAAAATGTACAAACCGCATAAACACACAAAACAAACAAAACAAAACAAATCTAACAAAATTCAAAACCAAAATAATGTCCAGTCCAAATTATACAGTCCAAAAGATACAAAAATGCAAAAATGTAAATCCTATTCTAAACTAATTTTAGACTGATGCTCTACCCGACGCCTCGGGCCTCCGTCACGAACGTCCTCCGGGTACAAAAATATTTCGGTGCATTCCCCGGCGAATAAACAGAAATACCTCGGGGCATTCCCTGGCCAAATTATACATTTGATCCAAAAAGCAATAAAACCAAGCCATTTAACACATGTTTCAAGCATTCAATATTCCACAATTCCTAATCATTCGCCTACCCCTTATCGTTTGCCTACCTGTTTCGACTTAAAGCATGATACTACCACATTAAACATCAACAATGAATGAAAATACGACACTATTCACTTTTTATCAATTTTTGCAATTCCCTCCCCAAAACAATCCATTATTAATTATACTAGTCCATTATACGTGCTTTGAACGCGTGTCTCGTGTTAATCAATAAAACTATACATAAATGAA
>NW_025815302.1:0-1075 GCF_002878395.1 Capsicum annuum | reverse complement strand
TAACATCTATATTAGTCTGACAAGCCTCTAAGAAAATCAATAAAACCTGCAAGCCATTGAGACATGCCCCAACTGACTCATACTCAGTTATCAAATGTAAACAATTCTGCGAAACCAACATCAGACATCACATCCTCGGAACATGAGGACTCACCACAAAGAAGGATATAGAATAGCGTGCCCAAAGAATCACTATCGAACCTGGAACTGAGCACATGAACCTATATTTTGAGAAAATACAGCACACATCCAAATATGTGGGTCAATACCATGGAAAGGAATCGAGTATATGGGGGTGTATGCAGTTGTATAAACATCATCATCATAAATATTTATAAGAAATATGCAGTATGTATGAAAGATTCACATAGCCCAAAGAAAATCAGCATAATCATGAGAGGATGAAATAAGTACAATAACACATGTGAGTCATCATATAATTTGTCAATCACTTTCAGTTCATCAAGAATATCAATTCTCATAATGTAAATATCATTTAAATCTTTCAAAATAATAACTTTCACAATTCCACTTTCAAATCACTTCCCCATTCACCATAGACATAAGGAAACACACACACTGGAAGATCCTGTAACCGACATAAACCATGTGAGCTATATGGAGTCCAACGTACAACCCATGTTGGTGAGAGCCGTCCTATCCTTGCCATTGGAGTAGGACTTTCGATATCAAATCCACACAAACTAGTGATCACTATATAAATCAACCTCAGGCTCACTCCTACGGGGGCACGTAGTTCTAGGGAAGTAAGGTCACTTTATACCTCCCACTCGGTGCTAAAGATTTCTCCCGGACATAGCTCAGATTATTTCAAAGACAATCCACAACAAAACAATTTCAGTAATATATAAATATACATTGGGAGTCATCATGCTTCCCATCTATCAAAATCAACCACATTGTGAATTTCTTTCACACTCGAGTTCAAAGAAACTCCAACATCAACGTGCTTATAACACACATTTTCTCAAAAAAAACACAATTTCCAATGGGGATTCACGACCCAAATATCAAAATCATGATAAACATCATTCAAGATTCATGCTTTATATCT
>NW_025815301.1:0-1797 GCF_002878395.1 Capsicum annuum | reverse complement strand
TCTTGGGTTCTCAAGCTTTTGGAGAGGTAAGCATTTATGACTAATTGCTTGGGAAGTATAACAGAATCAGGGTTCCATTATATTCTACAACTACATATTTTCTCTGGAATTGGTTTGGTTACTTTTTTCTATTTTATTGTTATATAAGTCAGTTTGCGTTTCTGCATTAATATAATAAGGTTGTTTGGAAAAGGGGAGCAAGGAATATGATCGGATCTTATATGGTGTTTCATTTTGAGTAAAATGAAAAAAAATCAATTACTGCCTCTTCAATTTCACCAATTGTTCATTTTGAGTTTATAAATTGTTGTCGAGAGAAATAACGTTTTAGCCTATCATACTTTTCTTTTCAGTTTTATATTTTTTTAGAAGAAATATTCAGTTTTATACATAAGAGATCTAAACATATTATTTTCTTATATTCAAGCAATTATATAATAAAACAAGAGATCGTTGTATCTCAATATATTATCCGGAGTTCAAACTATGAGTAATATTGATCGTTTATAAACTTGTTATACAGGTAAAGTTGACTTCTTAGCAAAGTAAGTAATACTGATGGTTTAAAATTCTGAGTACATTAGTTAAAAGGCTAGTCAATTTTTCAAAATTATTTTTAAAAGTCCTCTTTTATTCGTAATAATAGAGTCACCAAACTCTATATATATCATTTGAAAAAGGCCAAATGCATGTACCCTTGTATCATCAAACTTCTTCGTTGTTAACTGGTTTAATTTTTATGATATATATTTTTGATCTTTGGATTTACTTATAAAACAAATAGTGAATTTTATTTATAATAACAACATATCAATTGAAATCTCACAAGTGGGGTTTGGGGAGAGTACAGTATACACCGATCTTATCACCACCTTGTGGAGGTAGAGAGGTTGTTTCCAAGAGATCCTCGACTCAAGTACGACAAATTTTAGTAGGAGAAGAAGAAAACAATATAAAAAGCATAGCAGGTAATATAAGAAAAGCAGTGTCGCGCCTACATGAAATGAACAATAACAATAGCAAAATAATGTGGTAATCAAAATTCAATATCAAACAACATATAACGATAGATAACAAATATAAGGACTACAAGGATACGACGAATACTATTACAGACACCAAAAATCTTAAACCTCTGAAAGGCAAAACAACACTCTGCTCCTCGCTAACCTTCTACCTTAATACGCGATCTTCACACCTTCCTAGCTAAAGTCACGCACTCCGTAATACGAAGTTGTGTTATGTCCTGTCTAATAATCATCTCCTTCCAATACTTTTTAGGTCTACCTCTTCTTCACATTGCCAAACCATAATAAAAACAAATAAATTTTATTTATAAAATAAAAATGTGAAAATACTTCCTAGTATATATATTATTGAATAATAAAGAAAATAAGTAAAATAATTTGTTCGTATCAATAACTTTGATGTTAATAACATTAAAGACCCAAAATTTACACAATTGAGAATGAAAGAACATAAGAGCTTCGAGAACATATATAAAATGTGTTATAAAAAAAGAAGAAGGTATATTTCATAATATATCTTAAAATAAAGGTATATTCCAAAATATACCTTATATATGCTTGAAAATTGCGCTCACATTTCATTATTTTACCATTATATATGCTTCAAAACTATTTTTCAATTTTTGATTTTATAAATAATATTTATTTGTTTAATCGTTAAATTCAAAATATAGGTTAAAAAGAGAAGAAACTATCATAATTTTGAAACTATCATAATTTTATCTTTAAATAAAAAGCTAGAAACTATAAGAAAAAAATTATATATGAT
>NW_025815300.1:0-1234 GCF_002878395.1 Capsicum annuum | reverse complement strand
CCCCCCCCCCCCCAAAAAAAAGATTCGGTTTTAAGTTTCGAAAGAGTTTTTATTATTAAGTGACAAAAGAAAACGATTTGTTTCGAAGAAGGATTGTTTTTACATTTGAAATCAGAGTTGCCACTTGGCATAATCTGGTGTGCCAAGTCACCACTGGAAAATCCTTTTCAAAACCATTTGACTCTTTAAACTGGTTTACGAACAGAGATTTCGGTTAAGGAATTCTGTTGACCGAGGGGAAGGTGTTAGGCACCTCTCGGTCCCGTGGTTCGACCACGGTCGCTTAGTAGAGCGTATCGGCTAATTTGACATTACAAATGTATAAACGACACAAAAACACATAAAACAATCCATCAAACACATGAAACAAAACAAATCCAAAATTTAGTGTCCAATCCAATTATACAGTCCAAAAATAGAAAAATGCATAAAAATAAATCCTATTCTAAATTAATTCTTGACTAATGCTCTACCCGACGCCTCGGGCCTTCATTACGAACATCCTCCGGGTACAAGATACCTCGGGGCATTCCCCGGTGAATAAATATATACAGATACTTCGGGGCATTCCCAGACCGAATTAATGCATTTTTAGTCCGAGAAAATCAAATTATTCAACAAAATTTCAAACATTCCATGGAATTTCCAACATTCAACCAAAGCTGTCAATTCTAAACATTCCACGAAAACACTTATTCCTAAATTCGCCTACCCAGCCTATATTCGCCTATCCAATTAGCGACCTAAAACAGTGATACTATCGAGTTCACCAACATTATTCATGTTTATTCCATGTTGAACAAAAAGTAACAATAAAACCATCATTAACCCAAATTCATCATTTTATCAATCTCGTAATTCCACCCTAATTTTCCTTTTATCAACCCATTAAAACATGATCAAACTCATTCCTCAAACCAACATAGCCGAATCACAAACGTCATGATCAACATCAACAAAAATCCAACAAACATAATAACACCACGCATATTAACAACCCATTCAACACATCAAGATAGATAAAAAGAGAGCGGGTTAAGAAATGGACCTTTCAACAATCTGATCTTTGTTGATAATAAGAAAACCCAAACTTGGAATTTCGAATAGAACCTCAACGGCGACGAATCCAACTCGAATAGAAAAATAGCAATCTGAACTGAAGCCTCAAACGACCTCACAAGAACGAATTTTCATTGGTAATAGTGCGATAATAAAGCCCGAACTCGAAATCTTC
>NW_025815299.1:0-1901 GCF_002878395.1 Capsicum annuum | reverse complement strand
AAAAAAAAAGGGGAACTCAAATTTTTTTTCTCCTAATATCACAAAACATATACATAGAAAATATACATAGAAGGGAGCATAAAACAGAGGGATTCCATTTTTCTTTCTCCTTTTTCTCACCCACAATAACTTCAACACCATCACAGGCATACGGATTCACCAATAGACACACATACATCTTCTTCCAATTCTTTGTTTCTTCCAAAAATGCACGCAAGAACTAGAAACCACACCCACACTTTACTAAATACGCACACAACACATTCTTCTCCGTACACGATTAACGCAAAAATCACAAACACCATACATAGTGAAGGGTGAGTGATGGAGAGACAGTAGTGAGTGGTAGAGGGTTCTGAACAGTGAGAGATATGAGAGATCGAGAGACAGACGAACAAGGTTTGAATCGGTAAAGCTGAACGGAAATGTATAGGAATCCGGTGGGTTCGTGTTGGCCGGCGATCTCTTCGCCGGAGATGACTGTTTCTGATCTTTTTCAGGCGATTCCGTTTAGAAAACATTAAAATTCATCGGAAATCCAATCCTTTTCCGACTATTCGTGCTGCTGTCTGTGTTCACGAAGTTTCGGCAACTAGATTTTTCAGGTTTTCTCATATTTTTGGGCTCGGATATTCACACGCATTTTGGACTTCTGTTCGAGTTAGGTTTTGGGGGTCATCGTGGTTCAAACTGGTATTATTCGATTCAGGAGTTTGAGTTCGAGGTCTGTCAGTTGTGGTTCATTGGTCCCGGGTCTTCTATCAGTTAAAGTTGGTCGAATAAAAGCCCCAATTTAAGGTCATCTCCTCATCTTATTCTTATTCTTAGTTCATTTTTATTATGGTGAGTGGTTCATTATTGTCGTCTCGACTTTCTCTTTATCTTATGCATGAGGTGAATGATGAATGTCGAATATTATTGATTGTGGGTTGCTGAAATATTATTGTGAATTAATAGTTGAAGCATGTGTTAATCATGTGATTGAGTAAGAAATTGGGGATGGGAATTGCAAGGTTTATAAGATGAATTTGGATTACCTTTGAGTTTATTGTTATTATGTTTCGTTCGGAATAAATATCAAGTTATAAATCCGATAGCATCATGTTTAGGCCGACAATGGATAGGCAAAAGTAGGTTGGGTAGGCAAAGTTTAGGATCTATGATTGTTGAAATGATGAAATGTTTGTGGAGTGGTTTCAATTTATGCATTGGGATCTATTGTATTCATTGGGCAGGGGAATGCCCCGAGGGATTTGTATTGATTCACCGGGGAATGCCCCGATGTATTATGTATTCGGAGGACATCCGTGATGAAGGCCCGAAGTATCGGGTAAGGCATTGGATCGTAGTTTAGGATTAGTGTAGGTTAGCGTAGGTTTATTTTTCAATACCTTTTTTGTTCATTTCGGGTTGTAATAATTGGACTGGACATTATTATTTTTGTTTTTGGATTGTTGTTTGATGTTTGTTTATGTTCATTGTGTGGTTTATACATTTGTAGTGTCTAATTAGCCAATACTCTCCACCAAGCGACCGTGGTCGAAACACGGGACCAAGGGGTGCCTAACACCTTCCCCTCGGTCAACAGAATTCCTTAGTCGGAATCTCTGTTCGCGGATCAGTTTTACAGAGTCAAAATCATTTTGTAAAGGGTTTTCCAAAGGTGACTTGGCACACCGGATTATGCCAAGTGGCGACTCTAAGGTTTGAATAGAAATAATTCTTTTTGAAACAAATTTTCATTTTTTGTCACTTTGATAATAAAAACGCTTTCGAAGTGTAAAATCGAATCTTTTCGGAGTAAAAAAAGGGGTGTGATACTGCCAAGAATGCTCAAAGCCATCAACAGAAAGTGGACAGCATGGAGAGCATCACGGTGGCTCAAAAAGAAGAAGAAGACG
>NW_025815298.1:0-1406 GCF_002878395.1 Capsicum annuum | reverse complement strand
TATTGTATAGAAGTTAGTTATATGACGGGGTGTGTCCCGACCTTAGTTAAACTCTGTGTATTGTCTAGAGGCTTTGTAGACCTAATGTACAGTCAAGGTGGTGTTTTGTTAATAGACGTGATGGCTCCAACGGCCAAGTATTGTATATACATATATATGTGTGCTTGAGCTTATACAGGGGATTATTTCCTTTTATATGCGACATGATGTTGTCCAAATTTCGGGTTGTCATAGAGGTATGTATGGGAAGTATAAGGTTATGAGCTGGTTCTCCCAGGCCTCCTCGATTATGGGTGCCAGTCCGCCCCAATAGGATTTGAGGCGTGACAGTGTGTCCCAAATGTTGATGATCTGAGATAGAGGATTATGGCCGAAGCACACGGAGCGCGATATTTTATTCATCCTGGTGCCACCAAGATGTACCGAGACTTACGGGAAATCTATTAGTGGAGTAGCATGAAGAAAGATATAGCAGCGTTTGTAGCTAAGTGTGCAACATGCCAACAGGTTAAGGTTGAACACCAAAGACCTGGTGGTATGATGAAAGAGTTTATTATTCCCACCTAGAATGGGAAGAGATAAATATGGATTTCGTGATTGGTTTACCTCCTTCCTGACGCCATTATGATTCTATTTGGGTTGTGGTTGATAGGTTGACTAAGTATGCTCATTTCTTGCCTGTTCATACTTCATATACTGCTGAGGATTACGCTATATTGTATATCCGAGAGCTAGTCAGACTGCACGGAGTTCCCTTGTCTATCACTTCGAATAGGGGTACTCAGTTCACTTTGCAATTTTAGAAAGTTTTTCAGAAGGGTCTTGGTACCCAAGTGATTTTGAGTTTTGCTTTTCATCCGCAGATCGATGGTCAGACTGAGCGGACCATCCAAACCTTAGAGGATATGTTTAGAGCTTGTGCACTTGACTTTAAGGGAAGTTGGGATGATCACTTACCGTTGATAGAGTTTTCTTACAATAATAGTTTCCACTCTAGTATTGGCATGGATCCATTTGAAGCCTTATGTGGGAGGAAGTGTAGATCACCTATAGGTTGGTTCGAGGTGGGTGAAGCGGCTGTGAGTGGTCCTGATTCGGTATTTGAGGCTATGTAAAAAGTTAAGTTGACTAGGGAAAGGTTGAAAACTGCACAAATTCGTCAGAAGTCATATGCGGATGTTAGAAGAAGAGACCTTGAGTTTGAAGTTGGTGACCTAGTGTATCAGAAAATTTCACCCATGAGGGGGGTGAAGAGATTCGGAAAGAAGGGGAAGCTTAGTCCCCGTTATGTTGGTCCTTACAAAATTCTTAGTCGTATTGGTAAGGTAGCTTATGAGGTCGAGTTGTCTTCCAAGTTGTCCTCTGTTCATCCAATATTCCATGTCTCCATGCTTTCTAAGCATGGA
>NW_025815297.1:0-1488 GCF_002878395.1 Capsicum annuum | reverse complement strand
TGACCCAAAAGAAAGTGAAGTTCTTGTGGTCCGAATCTTGTGAGAAGAGTTTTCAGGAGTTGAAGACTCGACTCACTTCAGCCCCTGTTTTGACTTTGCTTGATAGTGTTGATGGTTTTATGGTGTACTGTGATGCTTCGAGAGTTGGGTTGGGTTGTGTATTGATGCAAAAGGGTAAGGTGATAGCTTATGCTTCTAGATAGTTGAAACCCCATGAGAAAAATTACCCCACCCATGCCCTTGAGTTGGCTGCTGTTGTGTTTGCTTTGAAAATCTGGAGACACTATTTGTATGGTGTCCATGTTGATGTTTTCATTGATCATAAGAGTCAGCAGTATGTATTTACCCAGACAGAATTGAATCTTAGGCAGAGATGATGGTTAGAATTGTTAAAGGACTATGATATGAATGTGCTGTACCATCCGGGAAAGGCCAATACTGTGGAGGATGCCCTAAATAGAGTGTTCATGGGTAGTGTTTTGCATGTGGTAGAAGGTAAGAAAGAGTTGGCTCATGATGTACATCGTTTGTCTAGATTGGGGGTTAGGTTGTTTGACTCTGCTGAAGGTAGTATAGGGGTTCAATGTAGTTTCGAATCCTCCTTGGTTTCGGAAGTGAAGGAAAAGAAATACTTAGATGCTAGTTTGGTCAGACTGAAGGAGTCAGTCAAGGACCAAAAAGTGGAGGTTTTCTCCCAAGGGGGAGATGGTGTGTTGAGATTGCAGGGTAGATTGTGTGTCTCGAATGTTGATAATCTAAGACAGAGGATTATGGCTGAAGCACATGGGGTGCGATATTCTATTCATCCTGGTGCCACCAAGATATACCGAGATTTGCGGGAAATCTATTGGTGGAGTGGCATGAAGAAAGATTTAGTAGAATTTGTAGCTAAGTGTGCAACATGCCAACAGGTTAAGGTTAAATTTCAAAGACCTGGTGGTATGATGCAAGATTTTAGTATTCCCACCTAGAAGTGGGAAGAGATAAATATGGACTTCGTGTTTGGTTTACCTCCTTCCCGACGCCATCATGATTCTATTTGGGTTGTGGTTGATAAGTTGACTAAGTATGCTCATTTCTTGCTTGTTTATACTTCATATACTGCTGAGGATTACTCTAGATTGTATATCCGAGAGCTATTCAGACTGCATGGAGTTTCTTTGTCTATCATTTCGGATAGGGGTACTCAGTTCACTTCGCAATTTTGGAAAGCTTTTCAGAAGGGTTTTGGTACCCAAGTGCTTTTGAGTTCTGCTTTTTATCCGCAGATCGATGGTCAGGCTGAGCGGACCATCTAGACCTTAGAGGATATGTTGAGAGCTTGTGCACTTGACTTTAAGGGAAGTTGGAATGATCACTTACCGTTGATAGAGTTTGCTTACAATAACAGTTTCCACACTAGTATTGGCATGGCTCCATTTGAAGCCTTATATGGGAGGAAGTGTAGATCACCCATAGGTTGGTTCGAGGTGGGTGAAGCGGCTGTAA
>NW_025815296.1:0-1065 GCF_002878395.1 Capsicum annuum | reverse complement strand
TTGTATATCCAAGAGCTAGTCAGACTGCATGGAGTTCCCTTGTCTATCATTTCGGATAGGGGTACTCAGTTCACTTCGCAATTTTGGAAAGCTTTTCAGAAGGGTCTTGGTAACCAAGTGCTTTTGAGTTCTACTTTTCATCTGCAGACCGATGGTCAGGCTGAGCGGACTATCCATACCTTAGAGGATAAGTTGAGAGCTTGTACACTTGACTTTAAGGGAAGTTGGGATGATCACTTACCGTTGATAGAGTTTGCTTACAATAACAGTTTCCACTCTAGCATTGGCATGGCTCTGTTTAAATCCTTATATAGGAGGAAGTGTAGATCACCCATAGGTGGGTTCGAGGTGGGTGAAGCGGCTATGAGTGGTCCTGATTCAGTATTTGAGGCTATGGAAAAAGTTAAGTTGATTAGGGAAAGGTTGAAAACTGCGCAGAGTCGTTAGAAGTCATATGCAGATGTTAGAAGAAGAGATCTTAAGTTTGAAGTTGGTAGCCTAGTGTATCTGAAAATTTCACCCATGAGGGGGGTAAAGAGATTTAGAAAGAAGGGGAAGCTTAGTCCCCGTTATGTTGGTCCTTACGAAATTCTTAGCCGTGTTGGTAAGGTAGCTTATGAGGTCGAGTTGCCTTCCGAGTTGTGCTCTTTTCATCCAATATTCCATGTCTCCATGCTTAGAAAGCATATTAGCGATGCTGTGGTAGTGGATTCCTCTATGAGTGATGACATTCAAGAAAATCTTTCTTTTGATGAGATTCCTGTTGAGATTCTTGATTTCAGTGTCCAAAGATTAAGGAACAAAGAAGTTCCCTTGGTCAAGGTGTTGTGGCGAAACCAATCTGTTGAGGGTGCAACTTGGGAAGCTGAGGTGGATATGTGATCCAAGTACCCGCACTTATTTTCTGCGAACTCTGATCAAGCCAAAGGTACCGTTCTTTCCTAAATCATGCACTTTTGATAAAAGTTGCAGCAGTTCAGCTGTCATTTATTATATGTTCAGTTGTAGTTTCTTGAATTTATGCATTCTATGTTGCATTCGGAGTGAGAAACGATGTGGTGATGA
>NW_025815295.1:0-1111 GCF_002878395.1 Capsicum annuum | reverse complement strand
TTGGGATCTCCAGTCTGCTAGGTAGAGTTACCGCCATACTGACTCATCCTAGGCCTTAAACCCATTCCCTTGGATATTCTTTCTACTCCTTCTCTAGATAGGCCTTCTGTAAGTGAATCCTACACATTATCCTTTGACTTTACATAGTCAATAGTGATAATTCCACTAGAGAGAGGTTCTCTAACGGTATTATGTCTCCATCGTATGTGACGAGATTTACCGTTGTACATCATGCTCCCTGCCCTACCTATTGCCGCTTGGCTATCACAGTGTATACATACTGGTGCCACTAGTTTGGGCCAATAAGGAATATCTTCCAAGAAATTCCAGAGTCATTCTGCTTCTTCATCGGCTTTATCTAATGTGATAAATTCAGATTCAATTGTAGAGCAAGCAATATAAGTCTGTTTGGATGATTTTCAAGAGACCGCTCCTCCACCGATAGTAAATATATATCCACTTATGGATTTTACTTTGTTCGATCCGGTGATCCAATTTGCATCACTATATCCTTCAAGTACCGCAGGATATTTATTATAATGCAAGGCATAATTTTGGGTGTACTTAAGATACCCTAAAACTCTTTTAATTGCCATCCAGTGAGTTTTGTTGGGATTACTCGTGTACCGACTCAATTTAATGATAGCGCATGATATGTCTGGTCGTGTACAGTTCATTATATACATTAAACATCCCAATACTCTTGCGTACTCCAATTGCAAGTCACTTTCACCTTCATTCTTTCGAAGTGCAAAGCTCGCATCCAATGGAGTCTTGGCAATACCGAATTCCATATAATTGAACTTGTCAAGTACCTTTTCGATATAATGAGACTGTGACAATGCCAACCCTTTTGGAGTTCTATGGATTCTTATACCTAAGATTACATCTGCAACTCCAAGGTCTTTCATATCAAACTTGCTCTCGAGCATTCGTTTTGTTGCATTTATGTCAGAAATATCTCTACCGATGATCAACATATCATCCACATATAAACATGCAATGACTTGGTGATTTGGAGTGTCTTTAATATAAACACATTTATCATATTCATTTATTTTGAATCTGTTTTCCAACATGGTTTGGTCAAACTTTGCATGCCATTGTTTTG
>NW_025815294.1:0-1322 GCF_002878395.1 Capsicum annuum | reverse complement strand
AAAAAAAAAAATTAAAAAGAATCTATATCATAAAGTCCCATTAGTTGAAAGTGCATGAAATTCTTTTTTTTGGGGGGTCCATACACTTCTTTTATTCAAATGAAAAAAATAATTATTAAATTAAAAAAACAATCACCATTGCAAAAATGAGCCACCAACTAACTGTCAATTCATCACTCAAAAAGAAAGTGACAGAAAAATTAAAAAAAAAAAAAAACATTTGAAAAAACTAACACACCTTTGAGAGATACTTTTATAGAATTATTGAAAAAAGAAAGTATTTTTCACATGCAAATATTTAAAAGTTTTTCGTTTCAATTTATGTGACATTTTTTAAATTTCAAGATTAAGATTTTTTAAATATCTTGAATTATCAATTATCATGACTTATAATAGTCCCTTCATCTCATTTTATGTGCCATCATTGATTAGATTAGTATTTAAGAATAAAAAATAAAGTCTGCTAAAATTCGTGATCTAAAAATCATATGTAAATATTTATGTAACTATAAATTAGTTATTTAGGTTTTAAAATTAAATTAGGTCAACCGAGATAAGCCCGTGGCTCATGGGGCTTAGTAATGTGGGTTGGGCTAGCTCTTGGGCCGGTTCGTAAGTCAAATACATGCAACTATTTAAATTGCTTATTAGTATTTTTATTTGATTCGAAGAATATCATGTCAAAAGTGATTTAATTTTTCTATTAGGAGTATTTTTTGAGGTGTTGGAGACTTGATTAACAAGTATTAACATTATGTAATATTGTCTGATAATATTTATATTTATTAACATTCTAAAATTAAATTATAAAATATTATTTTTTAAAAAGTGAGTTGGCCCATGAGGCCAGCAGCCCACAGAGTGATGGTGTGGGTTTGGTGTTTTTTTGGCTCATCATTTTGATGGGCCAGACTGACCCGACCCGTCAAATTCAAAGCCCGTGTGAGCTATAGCTCAGATGGGCTGGGCCGACGCGTATTAACAACTCTAGATAAAATTATGTACAATAGAATCTTTTGATTGAATTCTCCTTGAACCCTACGCGTAATGAGAAATTAGTGAACCGAAATGTCTTTTTTTCGAAATTAAAAAACGTGCAAAATATATACAAGTGATGAAAACCAGTGAGAGAAGTAACTTCAACATCAGATGACACGTGTCAATTCCCACCAAACATTACCCGTCCTATGTAATGTATATGGACCCCACTTAATATCCAATTTTATATGCCTACCTATCACGTGCATATTTAATATAAAAGGTGAATTTACAAGAAGCCCATTACTTTTATCACTTTAAAATCTTTTATTGTTTGATATATG
>NW_025815293.1:0-1083 GCF_002878395.1 Capsicum annuum | reverse complement strand
GACTACAACAATGTGATTGGTGCATTGCCTTACTTGAAGGTAAACCGAGCCAAGTAGGTCGAGCGCAGCTAGAAACAGACTCTTCATCAAGTTGCCAGAGCCCGATGGGTTTCTCTCTTTTCGTGTTTAGGATGAAGATACACCATTTCTTGATACACTTTCCCAACTTTAATCCATCTGAAGTTCTTTGTACTAATGATTTTTCATGTCATTTGGACCTGTTAAGAGCACCTTGTAAGTTCTACTAGAAACTCATTCAGCATCAACTTATAATGATCAATTTGTAAGTTTTTTGTGCAAGTGAAGCTTCCATTTTCTTTATTTTCCTTGTATGAATAGACTATTCTGTGTCGTTCGTAGATTAAAGGGCAGCTCGGTGTACTAAAGCTTCCGTTATGTGCAGGATCCGGAGAAGGGCCAGACCACAACGGTAAAATACTGGAAATATTATTACCACAAAACAAAGCACCTCATACACACAAAAGAGCTAAGTTGCTCGGACTCTTCAAAAATGTCTACGGGTGCGTGTCCAAAAATAGTGTATCTCTGAAGGATCCGACACAGGTGTGGCAACATTTTTGGAGAGTCCGAGTAACTTAGCAAAAGAGCACTCCACTTCCCCTGACAGCAGCAGGAGAAGTTAAGCCTCATGAAAACCAACTAGTTATACAAAGTCTCTATATTCATGTTGTGTTACCTGTATATTTTTGCATTCACCACTATACAAAGTTTGTCTGTCGGAAACAACCTCTCTACTTCATCTGAGGTAGTGGTGTAGATTGCGTACATTTTACCCTCCCTAGACCCCATTTGATAGGAATACGCTTGGTATGTTGTTGGGGAGGGTAAAGTATACGCAGACCATACCACCACCTCAGATGATGAAGTAGAGAGGTTGTTTTCGATGGACTCCCGGCTCAGGACAAACACCAATATAACAACGTGGGGTCTGGGGAGGATAAAGTGTACGCAGTTTATATCACAACGTGGGGTTTGGGGATACCATTATCTCGGATGAAGTAGAGAGGTTGTTTCTGATAGACCTCCGGTTCAGGACAAACACCAATATAACAAACAAAAAAA